>NC_135817.1:24777686-24879580 GCF_964213995.1 Mustelus asterias | reverse complement strand
TTTTTTCTCCTCTCCTTTTTTTTTCTCCTCTCCTTTTTTTTTCTCCTCTCCTTTTTTTTTCTCCTCTCCTTTTTTTTTCTCCTCTCTTCTCCTCTCCTTTTTCCCCCCCCCCCTCCTTCTCCCCCCCCTTCCCTTCTCCCCCCCCCTTTTCTCCTCCTCCCCCCCTTCTCTCTCCCCCCCCCTTCTCTCTCCCCCCCCCTTCTCTTCTCCCCCCCCCTCTTCTCTTCCCCCCCCCCTTCTCTTCTCCCCCCCCCTTCTCTTCTCCCCCCCCTTCTCTTCTCCCCCCCCCCCCTTCTCTTCTCCCCCCCCCCCTTCTCTTCTCCCCCCCTTCTCTTCTCCCCCCCCCTTCTCTTCTCCCCCCCCCCCTTCTCTTCTCCCCCCCCCCCCTTCTCTTCTCCCCCCCCCCCTTCTCTTCTCCCCCCCCCCTTCTCTTCTCCCCCCCCCCCCTTCTCTTCTCCTCCCCCCCCTTCTCTTCTCCTCCCCCCCCCCTTCTCTTCTCCTCTCCCCCCCCTTCTCTTCTCCTCCCCCCCCCCTTCTCTTCTCCCCCCCCCCCCCCTTCTCTTCTCCCCCCCCCCCTTCTCTTCTCCCCCCCCCCCTTCTCTTCTCCCCCCCCCCCCCCCCCACCCCGGGAATGTAACAGTCTCCCACTCCTCCCCCATCCCAGTGTGTGGTAGCCTCTTAAGGTCTGCTATTAACTTCAGCTATCTCTCTGACCTGCCACTAACTGCCCAGTTGAAACATTGCAAACCGGCAACTTTTCTTGCACGATGAATAGTTTAAAAAATATATAATTCCCGGAAGTCAAGTTCTTGGTGAATAAATCAACTAAAACTGACAGCAGTAAATCAACAACAAAGAACAATACAGCACAGGAATAGGCCCTTCGGCCCTCTAAGCCCACGCCGCTCCCTGGTCCAAACTAGACCATTCTTTTGTATCCCTCCATTCCCACTCAAATCAAACTTGTTTTCTGTAATTTGTGCTGATGCCTCTCTGTAACCAAGTTGCCAGCTGTGTTTTTTTTAATTGATTCAAAAGTTCATGGGAATCTAAATGAATAGGGCTCCCATGGGACCTAAATCTATGGTTGAATGCCATGCTGTCCCAGAATACTGCCCAAGGATGGCACAGTGTCAGGTGGTGTTTATCTATCCAAATCTGGCTGCTGTTGCTGAGGATAAGCCAGATTTTATTAGCTTAGTGAGGTGGATGGTTCAGAGCAGTATGCGTTTGTATCCCATTTCCAGCTGAACTAGACTATCTCTACAGACTATGCCTTACCCCTGAGAGTGGAAAACCATGGTAAACCACCACTGGAAAGGAAAACTGGCTCAGAATGAAACATCAGTTGACATTGAGCCCGGGATCTGCCTTGTGGTGTATCCCAAACCTGGTATATATGGGCATATAACATTTCATGGGTTATTTGGTTATTGAGTTGTATGATACATAGACTTGTTACATATTCCACATCCTAACTCTACATTCCATCCAGCTCCCCAGCTGCTTGCTCTTGCTCAGTGGCAGTGAATGATCTTTGTCCTGTTTCAACCTCAGATGAAGTTTCAAATTTTATATCCATTGTCAAGACCACCTACTTCACCTTTCAGTCTTTACCTGCTTCCCTTGCCTGCTGCCGAAGGCTTCATCCATACTTCCAGCTTCCACCTCTTCACTTTCCTTCTGTCATTCTGGTCTGTGCCCTGCACAAACAATAGCTTCAGAACTTGTTGCTTGAATTCCAATCTAAATCAAACCCACCTCACTTATTCCATCAACTTCTGCTTGCTCTTCATTCCCCAAAATATTGATTTGGAAGTCTGTTCATACATTGGTCAGGGCTTTGTTCTGATACATACAACTTCCAGTCTTCCAACTTGCAATCTTCCTCTGCAGTGTTGTGTGCTTTCTTTTAATCTCATATTGCACTTCCTCAGTTATACTTTCGTTTAACTAGATATTGGACAATAATAGCACACTCCAGCTTGTAGGTGGTTGATGCCTGCTTTTGAGTGATTAATGATGTTGAGTCTGAGGAAATATCTAGTCAGGCCTGTCAAAAGCTTTAACTGCCACACATGATAAATGGCCACCTGGGCAGATTATTAAATGGCTGCTGGTGCCCTTGGGATGTGGAATAGTATGATCATTGAATTTAGCAATTGATGGGTTGATTATTGGTGAAGAAACCAGGTACAGTTTTGGGCTGGATCAGAAGGTTGGAGTTCAAGTTTCGTCCCAGAGATTTAAGTGCATAATTTAGGCTAACATTACAGTGCTGTCGCAAAGGAGTGATTCATTGGCAAGGGTACTGCCCTTTGGATGAGATGATTAAGCTGAGGCCCCATTTGTCAGTTAAGGTGAACATGAAAGATCCCACGGCACTGTTTGAAGAAGAGCTAAGCAGATAAGCTGATAATTTACCTCACTATTGTTTGTGGGGGAAGTTGCTGTGTGGTAATTGGTTGCAGCTACAACAACCATGATAACGATTCAAAAGTATTTAATTAGCAGTAGAGGTGTCTTGGGAGAGACAGGTTTTGAAACATATGTAGATACACATTTCTTTGTTCAATTCAGAGACTGTTGGAATTATGGCTAAGAGATGGTCTTTTTCACACATTGCTTTTTAATTTTTCTAGGGAGGATTTAGCAGAAAAACTACATTTGACAGTTGTATTTTTATAAAATGCTAATAAATGAGGTTTTGAAGTTGTTTCTCTGTGGACTATAAATAATAAGCAAAACAACTCTCAGCTATTAATAAGTCTCTGGTCCCGGGTGCTTAGTGGGATATTTATTATAGATTTTTCCTCTATTTGTGAACATGAAAATAGGGGCATTTTTGTGCACATGAATATGGGGGCATGTACACATGAATATGGGGGCATGTACACATGAATATGGGGGCATGTACACATGAATATGGGGGCATGTACACATGAATATGGGGGCATGTACACATGAATATGGGGGCATGTACACACAAGAAGTCAGGCCTAGTAAATGCTACCTGCTTTTTACCTGCTTTTTCAAATACATTTGAGGGCAAACTTTTGCATGGCTCAAGTTTAACACAAGGAAACTATATTGTTATTTTGTTTTAGTCAGGATAAATTATCAACCAAAAAGTGGAAGCTTCATATCATTTAGATGTAAGAAAAACTTGCATTTATGTGACACCTTTCACAACCTCAGGGCATCCCAAAATGCGTTACAACTGATGAAGTGCAGTCGCTGTTCTAAAATATCACACACGGCAACTAATTGTACGCAGCAAGCTCACAAACATCAATGACCAGATAATCTGTTTTTTTGCAGTGTTGATTGAGGAATAAATATTGGCCAGGACCCCAGGGAAAACTCTCCTGCTATTCTTCAATATAGTGCAATGGGATCTTTTACACCCAGTTGACAGGGCAGATGGGATTTTGGTTTAGCATCTCCCCTCAGTACTGTACCAGTTACCCTATTTTTTTTGTTTGTTTTCAAGTCTCTGGAGTGAGACTTGAACCCAGAACCTTCTGACTCAGTGCCACCAACCAACTCGATAATGTAGCTCATTGATATTATATGAAGCCACATTTTACTGATTGGACTCAGTGAGTCTGATGATAACTGATGCACTGTACGGCCATTAACTGTGGAAAAATCAATTTTCATCTGGCCTTATCGGGCAAATTTTGAATATTTCTAAGGATTTTAACATTGCTGAATAATTGGTGTCCTGTTGTTGGGAGGTGGGTCGGTGTCCCGTCAAGCAAAGGAAATTTTCAGTTAATGGGGTGAATAGCCAATTATTTTTAAAATATACTCAATTTATCAGCATTGGTGCACAAACAATATAGTATGTTTATAATTGTAATCAGTGTCAGTTGGAATTGTTGGAAGTATATTAATGTATGTTGCTTTGATACCTCTGTTAGGAACCGCTATCCTGACCAGTAAATAACAAGCAAAGCAACTTGAAGCCACTGTTAGGAAGTGTCTGGTCGTGGGTGCTTTGCGGGATGTTTAACATAGATGTTCCCTTATTTGCGAACCTGAATGTGGGGCAAGTGTAAAAGAGTCCTGCGTATTTTGTGACGCACATAAATGCACACTCTTGTCACAGCTTTTGCTTTTTATGCTAGATAATTTCTTAGCTTTGTAGGTTTTGCACTGGGACTTCTTTTTAAGGGCAGTGCACCATCTCTAGCAGTGCCGAGAGATGTTTGAGATAGTCTAATTTCTTCTCAGAACTCCATTGTGTGAGCCAGAAAAATCCAATTCTTGAGATTTACCAATGAGAACTACCTATTTCATTCTAAATGTGCCCATAAGCCAAGTTAATGCAACCTGTCTTCATAATTTAGTCCTGTAAGCCATGTACCTAACTGCAAAATGATTTCTCTCAGTACGGATTTTTTTTCAAAGTCAGTCAATTAACCAGCCTTGGTAAAGAATAAATTTAGATATCCAGAAAGCAAAGCTGGAGTGTAGAATATTTTGTACTATAATCTAGTTTTTAATGCAGTATGATCACTGCAACATAGCAGAGTGCACTTCTAAATGTGGTAATTTGAGACAAAATATGAATATGTAATAGTCATCGTTGGATGCGAAGTTGTCTTGATTGAAGGTTGTGGAATGAAGTCCGAGGGAGTGAATACGACAGAAATTCACAACGGGAATTCAGATAATGTCATAGGCCATAAAAGTGAAGCTCAAGTGCTTTATGAATTGCAGCCTGTTTCACTTTGACACTTCCCACCCTAATGGTTAAAAGGACTGGATTATATTGAAGTCTGACTTGATTGTGCTTATCCTGTAGTGCTAATATCACAGATCACTTGGGACTACAATAAATTATTTTTGTAGTTTCAATCAGAGTTAGAAGTGATAAGTTGAAATTTAAATTATTTTCTTGCATGTTTCTTTCTCCTATAATGTGACGTCCCCTTTGGTGTTCATGGGACCCTGAGGATTCCTGGTGTTATACTATTTCATTTTTAAATAAACTGAAGCCCTGGGATACAGATAGAATACTTGATGATTGTCACCAACTTTTTTCTTTCTTTGTTTACTTTTCTTGTAGTTCTCAGGGGAAAGAGAAAATTAAGTTAGTGGCAGGGGCTGTGTGTGGAACTGGGCCCTCTAGCTGGTCTTTAATAATAACTGGGGATAGAGATGAGTCAACATTACACAGAGTTTGTTGGTCCAGAGAATGCTTTACCATAGGGAAGTAGTTCAGGCAAGAAACCACTGTCTATCTTAAGGGGCAACTGGATATGTATTTGAAGCAGAGAGAATGGGGCAATGGATTAGTTTTGTGTTGGTTTAGCAAATAAGAGCCACAGACAAAGGGCCAAATGGCATCCTTGTGTGAGAACTTAAGTGGTTTTATTTGTAACTTCATTCTAATCAGCAACAAACATTTATCTTACCAATGATACTGTTTTTCCCCTAAGACCAAGATCAAAACCAATGTTGCTTCCAGAAGCAAGCTCAACCTCCCTTTATTTTGCGGTCTACCCTCTGTAGGCAATGTTGCAATGTAAATACACTATAAAACAACTGCATGTGGTGTTTTTAAGTTAATGCTTGTGACATGTTTGCTACTGCTGGTACCTGGGGAAGGTCTGTACAAGTTGATTGCTTGTGACAACGTGGGCAGGAACACTTTGGCTGCTGTGCCTGCTGGCAGCTATGTTTTGTTGGCTCCCTTTGATTCTCATGACAAGCTGTTTGGCATTTACATTGAAAGCTAAAGTTGGGAGGGAGTTGTGCAGCACCTTTCTGTTGGAAATTTGCCAGAGCTTGCAGACCAGCAAGTCCCAACATTAAGGAGGATTTTAACTGCCTTTCCAGTTGAATTATTGCAAGGATAGTTTGTTCTAATGTGTAAAGATATTACCAATTTAAAATATACTATAAACTTCACCCTTGCCACTGGTCCCTTTTTGCTTGTAATAAACAAATATTATCTAAAAAAAAAATCAATGGTGAGATGTGAGCAGACCAGCATTTGTTGCTGGTCCTTAATTGCCCTTGAGAAGGTGGTGATGAACCTTCTCTGATATACAAGGTGTGAGCACACCACAGTGCTGTTAGGGAGGATGCAGTATAATGTGGCTAAATGTGAGTTTATCTACTTTGGTAGCTAAAAGGCGAAGGCAGATTACTATCTGAGTGGCTATAAATTGAAAGAGGGGAATATGCAACAAGACCTGGGTTTCCTGTTACACCAGTCACTGAAGGTAAGCATGCAGGTGCAGCAGGGGGTAAAGAAGGCCTTCATGACAGGGCGGCACGGTAGCACAGTGGTTAGCACTGCTGCTTCACAGCTCCAGGGATCTGGGTTCGATTCCCGGCTTGGGTCACTGTCTGTGTGGAGTTTGCACGTTCTCCTCGTTTCTGCGTGGGTTTCCGCCGGGTGCTCCGGTTTCCTCCCAGTCTAAAGATGTGCAGGTTAGGTTGATTGGCCATGCTAAAATTGCCCTTAGTGTCCTGAGATGCGTAGGTTAGAGGGATTAGTGGGTAAATATGTAGGGATATGGGGGTAGGGCCTGGGTGGGATTGTGGTCGGTGCAGACTCGATGGGCCGAATGGCCTCTTTCTGTACTGTAGGGTTTCTATGATCTATGATTGTGAGAGGATTTGAGTACAGGAGCAGGGATGTCTTGAAGCAATTACAGTAAGAAGTCTCACAACACCAGGTTAAAGTCCAACAGGTTTATTTGGTAGCAAATACCATAAGCTTTCGGAGCAATGCTCCTTCGTCAGATGGAGTGGTCTCCATCTGACCACTGACACTGACCATCTGACGAAGGAGCATTGCTCCGAAAGCTTATGGTATTTGCTACCAAATAAACCTGTTGGACTTTAACCTGGTGTTGTGAGACTTCTTACTGTGCTTACCCCAGTCCAACGCCGGCATCTCCACATCATTGAAGCAATTATACAGGGCCTTGATGAGGCCACACCTGGAATATTGTGTGCAGTTTTAGTCTCCTTATCTGTGGAAAGATGCTCTTGCTCGAGAGGGAGTGCAGAGAAGGTTTACCAGATTGATTCCTGGCGTGACAGGACTGATGCATGAGGAGATTGAGTCGGTTAGGATTGTATTCATCGCAGTTAAGAAAAATGAGGAGGGATCTCATTGGAAATCTATAAAATTCTAACAGGACTAGACAAGATAGATGCTGGAAGGATGTCTCCAGAACCAGAGGTCACAATCTGAGGGTACAGGGTAGACGGTTTAATTCAGAGATGAGGAGAAATTTCTTCACCCAGAGTGTGGTCAGCGTATGGAATTTGCTACCACAGGAAGTAGTTGAGGACAAAACATTAAATGTTTTCAATAGGCAGTTAGATATAGCACTTGAGGCAAAGGGGATCAAAGGATATGGGGTAGGGGGGAGGTGGGATCAGGCCATTGAGTTGGATAACCAGCCATGATCAAAATTTGATTTATTATTGTCATGTATTAGTACACAGTGAAAAGTATTGTTTCTTGCGTGCTAAACAGACAAAGCACACCGTACATGGGGAAGAAAATGAGAGGGTGCAGAATGAAGTGCTACAGTCATAGCTAGGGTGTAGAGAAAGATCAATTTAATGCGAGGTAGGCCCATTCAAAAGTCTGGCAGCAGGGAAGAAGCTGTTTTTGAGTCGGTTGGAACGTGTACTCAGACTTTTGTATCTTTTTCCCGATGGAAGAGAGTATGTCAGGGGTGCGTAGGGCCCTTAATTATGCCGGCTGCTTTTCTGAGATAGCGGGAAGTGTAGACAATGTCAATGGATGGGGCACTGGCTTGAGTGATGGACTGGACTTTGTTCACGACCCTTTGTAGCTTATTGAAATCTTGGACAGAGCAGGAGCCATACCAACCTGTGATACAACCAGAAAGAATGCTTTCTATGGTGCATCGGTAAAAGTTGGTAAGAGTTGTAGTGGACATGCCAAATTTCCTTAGTCTCCTGAGAAAGTAGAGGCATTGGTGGGCTTTAACTATAGCATCCGCAGGGAGGGACCAGAACAGGTTGTTGGTGATCTGGACACCTAAAAACTTGAAGCTCTCAAACATTTCTACTTTGTCCCCATTGATGTAGACGGGCATGCTCTCCGCTATGCTTCCTGAAGTCGATGACTATCTCTTTCGTTTTGTTGACATTAAGGGAGAGATTATTGTCATTGCACAAGTTCACCAGATTCGCTATCTCTTTCCTGTACTGTGTCTCCTTATTGTTTGAGATCCAACCCACTACGGTGATGTCATCAGTAAATTTGAAAATTGAGTTGGAGGGAAATTTGGCCACAGTCATAGGTGTATATGGAGTACAGTAAAGGGCTGAGGACACAGCCTTGTGGAGCACCTGTGCTGATGATTGTGGGGGAGGTGGTGTTGCCTATCCTTACTGACTGCGGTCTGTGGGTTAGGAAGTCTAGGATCCAGTTGCAGAGGAGGGGCCGAGCCCCAGGCCACGAAGTTTGGAGATGAGTCTCGTAGGAATAATGGTGTTAAAGGCTGAGCTGTAGTCTATGAATAGGAGGCTGACATAGATGTGTTTGTTATCTAGGTGTTCCACTATTGAGTGTAGGGCCAGGGAGATGGCATCTGCTGTGGACCTATTGCAGCAATAGGCGAACTGTAGTGGTTCTGGGCAGTCTGGGAGGCAGGAATTGATTTGCGCCATGACTAACCTTTCGAAGCACTTCATAATGATAGATGTCAATCAGAGCCACCGGATGATAGTAATTAAGGCAGAATGAATGGCAGAGCAGACTCGGGCCGATTGGTCTCCTCCTGCTCCTATTTTCTATGTTTCTTGATTCCGTGATAGTGAAAGAAAAGGGACATAGTTCCAAGTCCGTATAGTGTGTGGCTTGGAGGTGAACTTGCAGGTGGTGGTGATCCTATGCATCTGCTTGCCTTTCCTTCTAGGTGTAGAAGTAATTGACTTGGGAAGTGCTGTCGAACGAGGTTTGGTGAGTTGCTGCAGTGCATCTTGTGATGGTCCACACTGCTGCCACTGTGTACTGGTGGTGGAACAAATTATTTTCTTCAGATTTTGGATGGGGTGCCCATCAAGCAAGTTTATCCTGGATGGTGTTGCGTTTCTTGTGTTGTTGGAGCTGCACAGATCAATGCAAGTGGAGAGTATTCCATCATCCTCCAGACTTGTGCCTTGTAGTTAGTGAACAGGTTTGGACAGCCAGGATACAAGTAACTCACCATAAAATTCCCAGTCTCTTCCCTGCTCTTGTGGTCTCAGTATTTATGTAACTGGTCCAGTAGGCTTTTGGTCAATGATTATCCCCAGGATGTTGATGGGGATTCAGCCATTGAAATGCTCCATTGAATGTGATGGTAATAGTTGTATTCTCTCTTGTTGGAGATTGTGAAAGTTTGGTACCAATGTTACTTGCTACTTATCTGCACCATACTGAATGTTGTCCAGGTTTTGCTGCTTGCGAGTACAGACTGTTTCAGTGTCTGAGGAGATACAAATGGTACTGAGCCCTGCAATCGCCAGCAAATATCCCCACTTCTGACCTTTTGTTGAAACCTTAGAGACCTCTTGGTGTTGACCACAATTGGTTAGTTTTTTAATTGAATTGATCGACTCTTTCATTTCAAACTTTTGCTAGTTTAATTCGTGTTTTAGTGTGAACAATATTTTTTCTCAACTGTAATAGCCGTTTGCATTTATGTTGAACCTTCATATAAGGAGAATGTTAAGAAGATCAAGGGTTAAATACTTCTGGATCTTGGTGAACCACAGTTGCTGGTCAATGCCCTAGTTAGCTGCAAGTTTCAGAATTATTTGCTTGTCGTTTGAACTTGGTAATGTTTTTCATTTTCACTTGGCATTTCTTCTTTTGAAACTTAACTATCCAGTCATTGCCATGTACTCCAGGTAATCCATTTTTTTACACTTCAAATTGAATTATCTAATAATTTGAATGAAGTAATTTGAGTAACACAGCAAAATTGAAATTTAATGATGGACAAATCAAATGATTAGATAATTAAAGTAAAGTTCCTCAATTAAGAAGAGCAGACTATACTGGGAAACATGGTTTGTGCTACTGTTTGGAAAAGTTGGGAGGTTTGTTGGAGTACCACCCAGTGTTGCGAAAGAGACATTACAGGAAAATTAACTTTTTAATTTCTTCAGGTTTCGTGAGGATTTCTCTCCACCTCTATTAAGAGTTCCATATCTCTGAGGCATGTTTAAGCCTTGCGCTGACAGGTTTTCACCGTTGGCAAATAGTGTATTCATAAGAATTTACTGTACTCTGGGCTTACTGCTCAAGTTAGGATATTGTCCTTTTTTTAAAAAAACTATAAAACCCTTTGAATTGAGTTTGAGATTCTTGTCAGATCATTGCAATGATTTATCATTTAGAATCTGCATTCTGAGGAGGATTATTTGAATGGCTGATGGGATACTGCAAATGTCAGTGTCAGCCTGAAGCAGAGTTGTGCTTTATCTGCCATGTCAACTGGGTGCATTTCTCCACACTTGACCAAGGCTACAGATCAGGTAGTCTAGGGTTCTTGCAATTTGCAGCCTAGAAAACCTTTTTTTTGGAAAACTTCACTTAATTCCAACAATTTAAAATGACTGCCATACAGTGAGATGAAATGAAAGCTTTTAAATTGTGAATTAACATTATATGCAACTTTCCATTTAAAGTAATATGTAGCCAATGGTATTTAGGTTGCATGTGTGTCAGAAATGGTTTGAGATCTGTGTAACCCACCACCGAATTAATGTGATTTCAAAAGACATATCGACAAATCATAGCTTAATGACATGTTCCTTTTTGTTTGTGGTATGTGTTTTCACTGCTGACTCTGGTTAATTCACATAGATTAAATATTGCTGATCTGTCAGTTTTTGCAATGTTTTTAAAATTCATGTACGGGATATGGGATCACTGGTTAGGCCAGCATTTAATGCCCATCCTTAATTGCCCTTAAGGAGATGGTGGTGGGCTGCTTTCATGAATTACTGCAGTCCCTGTGGTGTAGGTACACCCATAGTGCTGTTAGGGAGGGATTTTGGCCCCGTGGCGGTGAAGGAACAGCGATATATCTCCAAGGCAGGACGGTGAGTGACTTAGAGAACTTTTGGGTGGTGGTGTTCCCAAGTTTCTGCTGTCCTTGCCCTAGATGGTAGGAGATGTGGGTTTGGAAGGTGCTGCCCTGGTGAGTTCCTACTCATAACTCTGATGTTAATTGTTAATCCTAATAGGTTTTGGTTGATTGGTATTTTGAAGAATTGTATTGTGAATGTCCCTAGTTTTAAATCTGCTTTTACATGGATAAGATCATCTGCATCTGATATCATTAGACTGTGAAATTAATTCCTAAATTGGGGAAGAAATAGATTGAAGGAAATTTTCTGACCTAAGCCAGGTTAAAATTTGACCGAGATGAGTGTGAACTATTTGATCTTGTGTCTGAGAAGTGGGAATGGCCTTAGCGCACTGGGTTAGAAATACAGATAGTAAATGAATGGAAATCAATTTCATTTGTTTGTAGGGAAATTTTCTTCAGTCTTCTAACAGCAATGTCTTTTCCTGTAGACAAAGCTGAGAAATATGATTCTCGAGATGTTGAAAGACTACAGCAAGATGATGGGTGGGTTGAGAGCTATCTGCAATGGAGACATCACCACGTGGATGACACATTGAAAATGATCGATGACAGTTTTCAATGGAGAAAAGAATTTTCCGTTCATGGTAAGTTGCTGGCAATATGAAAATATATATAGGATGACAATTACCTTTAAATTATTTTTGCGCGGGGGGGAGTTGCATAATGCTCATCCATAAAATGGAGCAAGAAGACCATTATGTAGAAAATAAATGCAGGAAAATATTGCTCTGGAACATGTATGGTTTGCAGAAGGGTAATACATTGTTTGTGCAGTGAATATATTTCTTGGTTATTGAAACACATTCTAAATATTTAAATTAATTTAGAAAAACTTGCTGATCAAGTTAGAAATATAGATCATATGTTGGGGACTGAGGTAGTGCAATGATTTAGTGGAGCTTTGTTTTTAACTTTCTCTATTAAAATGTAGCTCTTTTCTGGGTCATTTCTTCATTCACTAATGGCCTTTTGTAATACAGCATACATTTAAATAGTCCTGTTCTGACTTTTAAAAATAGGTATAGAACACTTTTGAAAAAGATGGATGCAGTAATTGCATCAATTAAAAATGTAACTTAAATTAAAATTAACTGATAAAAGATTTTAATCAGGATTCATTTTTGAAATTGCTTGACATCCTTAATTATTTCCTGGAATGTTTATTTCATATGCTTATAGCTTTAGCAGAAACATTGATAAATGTAATGTGCTGCTATTGGTACTTTGCTGGTTTTACTCTGTAAAAACTGTGGTAATCTCAAAGTGTGTATGGCGAGCTATATATTAAAACTTGTTTAATTATTCTACTTGTCTAATAAATGTGCAAAAAAAGGTAATATCTTTCAAATTCCAAATAAGTTTTTGTTTATTTGAATCACTCGGGACTGCTATGTTCTATTAGTGCATGATTCTGAAGGCCGCTTCAACAGATACTGACAGCCCATGTTTTCTACAAGTGTTTGTCTGAGTACATTGCATCTGAGTATCTGTAGTTGGACGATTGGCTTATTGAAGCTTCTAGCACAGCCCAAAGAGCTGTGGTTCTTAGTCAATTACAAAAATTCCCAGTTGCAGTCTAGTGAGGGTTTCTCTTGGTTCAGACAAGTGTGCATTCATCAAGAAACCAATATTCCTATTACAGGCTGTTGATCGGGCAAAAAAAATTCTTCAAAGTTCCGAGGTCAGATGGAAGTGTCTGACTCTTTTACGCAACTTGTTTCAGCTGGTGCTCTGCAGAAGTGGTCCTTGCATTCATGCACTTTTCAGCAAAGGCCACATGTATGCTCAGGACTGGGAATTCGGGCCTATTTGTTTTCCATCTCTCCATTTACAATAGAAGCTAAGACAAACCGTCACATCTCGATTACTATGCCGATAAGACTAACTAACCCAGCACAGAGCTGTGAAGTTGCTCAGAATTTGTGAATCGTGTAGATCCAATGGCCTTCAATCTAAGGATGTGGCCATATTTTGTTGAAAGATTTGCTAAGACATTGTCTGCAGAGTTATGTAAAAACAGATATTGATCATTAATATGATTGTTTTACTTAACAGATTTAAGTGAGTCCAACCTTCCTCGATGGACTTTTGAAACTGGAGCTGTTTATCTTCATGGCTACGATAAAGAAGGCAACAAAATGTGTAAGTTAAAGCTCCTTTATTTGCAGGACATAACTTGCAGACTATGCAGGCAAATGGAGTTAAGATACAGATTGGCCATGCTGGACCAGACTTTCATATTTCTGGTTCTATGTTATTATGTCTGACCACCTATGAAAAAATGAATCTTCACCTATGAGATTCTACTTCCTTTCAAATTATTTAATTTTTAAGGAAACATGGCCCCATTTTGCCTCAATTTGAGTAAGTAATATTCTGACATTCAGCTATCATCTGGGTTATTTCCTGATTTTAAGTGATAAGTTGAATTGGGGCACTTTTACATTTTGTTACACTGTTATGGGAAATTTACATGGTGCCAATTAATTGTCTGTGCAATACAGACATTTCAGATTTTGGTAAAAGATGATTGACGTGCAATTGACTGACTTTTCATTTTCCATTGCATGAGTCTTACTGCACCCTAAGGATAGGTGAAACTGCTTTGAGAGTATTCCACTGTTGCTGGAGCAAAGAGAGTCCATAGGACTCTAAAATCGGCCCCGCAGGTGGAGGAGGTGGTTAAGAAGGCGTATGGTGTGCTGGCCTTTATCAATCGAGGGATTGAGTTTAGGAGTCTGGGGATAATGATGCAGCTATACAAGACCCTCGTCAGACCCCACTTGGAGTACTGTGCTGAGTTCTGGTCGCCTCATTACAGGACGGATGTGGAAAAGATTGAAAGGGTGCAGAGGATGTTGCCTGGATTGAGTGGCATGCCTTATGAGGATAGGCTGAGGGAGCTTGGTCTTTTCTCCTTGGAGAGACGTCGGATGAGAGGGGACCTAATAGAGGTATATAAGATGTTGAGAGACATAGATCGGGTGGACTCTCAGAGGCTTTTTCCCAGGGTGGAAATGGCTGCTACGAGAGGACACAAGTTTAAGGTGCTGGGGGTAGGTACAGGGGAAATGTTAGGGGGAAGTTTTTCAGAGGGTGGTGGGCGAGTGGAATCGGCTGCTGTCAGTAGTGGTGGAGGCAAACTCAATAGGGTCTTTTAAGAGACTCCTGGATGAGTACATGGGACTTAATAGGATGGAGGGTTATAGGTAGGGATATGTTCGGCACAACTTGTGGGGCCGAAGGGCCTGTTTTGTGCTGTAGTTTTTCTATGTTTCTATGTAATCTATTTACCCCAGATTTGAATCGTTCTGAACCGATTTAGCCTTTCCTGACTTTGATACCGTATTGAGCTTTGTAATATATTGGAGCAAAAGCAGAAATGATTTTAATGTAAGGGAAGCATTGTCATCGACTTCAGGAAGTGTAAAAGAGAACATGCTCCTGTCTACATCAATGGGGATGAAGAGAAAGGGTTGAGAGCTTCAGGTTTTTAGGTGTCCAGATCACCAACAACCTGTCCTGGTCCCCCCATGCCGACACTATAGTTAAGAAAGCTCACCAACACCACCTATGTTCTCAAAAGACTAAGGAAATTTGGCATGTCAGCTGCGACTCTCTCCAACTTTTACAGATGCACCATAGAAAGCATGCTTTCTGGTTGTATCACAGCTTGGTATGGCTCCTGCTCTGCACAAGAACGCAAGGATCTACAAAAGGTCATGAATGTAGCCCAATCCTTCATGCAAACCAGCCTCCCATCCATTGACTCTGTCTTCACTTCCCGCTGCCTCGGCAAAACAGCCAGCATAATTAAGGACCCCACGCACCCCGGGCATTCTCTCTTCCACCTTCTTTCAGGGAAAAAGATACAAAAGTCTGGGGTCATGTACCAACTGACTCAAGAACAGCTTCTTCCCTGCTGCTGTCAGACTTTTGAATGGACTTACCTTGCATTAAGTTGATCTTTCTCTACACCCTAGCTATGACAGTAACACTACATTCTGCACTCTCTCGTTTCCTTCTCTATGAATGATATGTTTTGTCTGTATAGCACGCAAGAAACAATACTTTTCACTGTATGATAATACATGTGACAATAATAAATCAAAGCATGTCAGACTGATTGCATCCATAAGCCAGAACAAGAGAGATTTATAGCACCAAATGCATTCCGTCTTTGCCCGAACTCTGATGTAGCAATCTGCCATTAAACCCCACAACCCTGCATCTTTTAAACTGAAATGGCTGTAACCTCTGAACTACTAATTGTACGTGTAGTGCTGTGTGCTATTGATAGTTTCCTTTCAGCTTAAAAAAGAATAAGTACAACTGTTCTAAAGCTGTTCATCATGTGCGCACCTCTTTGTAGAGTCTAATGTATGCAACCCTTTGAGATGAATTTATTTCCAAGTGTGTACGTTGAAAACGGATGTTAATATAACATGGCATTTGACCTTTAGTGCTCTGAGGATGTGTGACCATTCATGGGGAGAATGTTCTTCTGAATTATTCCTTAATTCCTCTTCTGTGACACACTGACATTGTATACCTAGATTGTCACCTACTGTCAGAGATTTTGCATAAAATATCTGCTGTCAGCTGTTTGATTTTTAAAAAAAATTGAGAATGAGACTTGAGAGACTAGTGCACCTCTATTGTTCTTGATAACATCTAGGATCACACAGAATTCATCAACATTTTTTGTTGTTTCTGCAGTTTTCATATCAAACTATTAATATATTGTGGATTTTTTTTTACATTTTGCCTTTGTTTTTCTTGGCTTAGTTCTATACCATTAAAATGAAGAAAAAAAAAGCCCTGTCCGTATTACAACATTCCAGGATGCTACCTAATTCATATAATTGCTATTTTTTAAGTATATAAATGACCTTTTTATAACATGAATTTTGGCTAAGAGTCTTTTTTTTTAGGACTATGATGGAAAATGACTTAGCCTTTGGATTAATGGCACGTTGTCCCATAATTTTGAAGGTGAAAAGAAATTTGAACCCAAGGCTGATTTGCAGATTTACCATTTTGTGATACTGTATGATCTATTTTTTTGAAAGTGCTAATTCCATTAGTGGCTGCGAGCCTACCCTTCACCAGGTGGCTGCGAGCCTACCCTGAGAAAAGACACCTTTAGTACCGTGTAATGCAAGCTTTGTGGCAGAAGCTCAGAGACATTGATCTTGGTAAATCAAGTGGTCTGTAGCCACGTATTTTAATTTGCTGTGTATCCTTTCCTCTTGACTTAAACCTTGGCAAGTGAATGCTTTAATAGGTAGGGTGCACCTTGTCAGACATGTAATGGAAAGCAATCCAATACCTTATCCAATAAACTGTAAAGTTTTAGCTAATGAAACTCTAGCCGGATGGTGTGGCATTTGCCAACCTGCACCTAAGGTATTCCCTAATGGGTGGTCTGGATCGGGCAAGTAGAAAGTACTGGCGAAAATTTATTTTTGTTGGAGGCCCATGATGAATTTTCTGTTGCCTGACTGCCAAGAATGAATGTGAGCTGATAGAAATGGTTAGTGGAGTTTTGCAGCTAAATGCTGAAACATAAAAGTGTCTCACTCTTGTTTTGACAATTTCATAATTCTAGCAATGGACTTGGGAGAGATGTAATGAAACATTAACATAGTTGAAATTTATTGGGCTTTTTATACACCAAGTGAGTGAAAATTGCCAATTCCAAATAATCCTTTTGCAGGGAAGAGGTGATGGGACCAACATGTAAAGTAAATCTATTCAGGTTTATATTATCCCAGCATATTGCATTCAGTGCATATAATACGTTTTTCTGACTGGAAAATGGTGTCCCACACCAACTATGTTACTTTTGTGTCAGTGGTTTTCAGATGTAGGACATAAAGCCGATAATGTTATTGAAGAGTTGTCACTTTGATTCTTGAGCTCACTGTACAGGAGATGTGAAATGATCTGATGTAGGTAGTCTCATTGTCCTTGGGCATCCTTTAGGCTTGTGTGTTAGTTGTGGCTCGGTCAGTAGCACTCTCGCCACTTGAATAAGAACATTGTGTGTTTTTGCAGAATTTGAGCACAGAAATCTAGACTGTGCAGTACTGAAGGGATCCTGTATTTTTTTTCCATAATGTCATCTTTCAGATGGAACAGTAAACCCCTAGGCCCTGTCTGTCTCCTGGGTAGGTGGAGGAACATAGGACTTAGCCACAGGAGGAGGCCCTTTGGGCCTGCTCCACCACTCAATAAGATCATTACTGATCTGATTGTGGTCTCAACTCCACTTTCCTGTCTGCCTCAATACCCTCAACTCCTTTATCTATCAAAAATCTATATGACTCAGTCTGGAATAAATTCAATGACTCAGTTCCTCTTTCTGGGAAAGAGAATTCCATAAACTAACAACCGTCTGAGAGAACAAAATCTACTTGTCTCTGTTTTGAACTTATTTTTAAACCATATCTCCTTGTTCATTTCTCCCATAAATGGAAATATCCTCCCAGTATTCACACTATCAAGTCCCCTCAGGATCTTGTATGTTTCGATAGAATCATCTCTCATTCTTCTAAATCCCAATGGGTTTCTGCCTTACCTGTTCAACCTTTCTTTATAAGAGAAGCCTGCATCTCAGGAATGAGCAGAGTGAACCTTCTCTGAAATGTTTCTAACACAGTCATATACTTTTTCAAATAAGGAAATTAAAGCTGTACACACTCACCAATGACTGTGCAGCTGCAGTAAAACTTCTTTAATATTCCATTCCCCTTGCAATAAAGGTCACCATCCTATTTGTCTTTCTAATCACTCCTAATCCACTGTGATTCATGTACAAGGGCACCCAGTTTCCTCTGTACCACGGAGTTCTGCAATACCATTTAAGTAGCATACTGTTCTACTGTTACTCCTGACAAAGTGGACAAGTTTACATTAAAGATCACATTCCACTAATTCGAAGAAGAACAGGGGAGTTGTACCTGAGGCCTGGCCAGTATATGATCTTCAATCGGCGTATCACACTCTTGTTTGTGGAATCTTGCTGTGCACAAATTGGCTTTCGAGTTTCCTACATTACAACAGCACTTGCTTCAAAAGTAACAACAACCTGTGGTCATGAAAGGCACTATATAAATGCAAATCCTGTTTCACCGAATGCATTATGTTTGTCTGAAGCCAGGCTACTTCACTGCCAGGGAGCTTTTTTTTAAATCCTTTTATGTTGGAGAGCTGCTCCTGTTGCCACTCAGCATTATTTAACTAGTATTTGGATGTTGACAAGCAAACTTCTGTGCAAAGAGTTACATTGTTGTTGAAAGAGGTGGTAGTAGGTATTCAGAGCAATAACCTGTATTGCTGTCCCCTTCAAAACAGTGAAATCCTTGATGTAAAATATTTTGCCTATGAATGTGTGCTTAGAATATGTAAAAAAATGATTTTTGCAATAGTAATGTAATTTTGGGGGACAGTTGCTACAAATCCAATTCTGCTTTGTTCATGTGATTTGGCATTTGGTTTGCTTGGAGTTTTATGATGACTCCCATTGTTTAAAGGTTAATGAACCTAGGCTGTAGGTCATGTCCTATGGTGCTTTTGAACAATCTGCTGCAGCATGTGCTTAATTTGTTCTGATTTAATGAGGGTCAAATAATTAACTGCTAGCTTGTCTCACAATCGGACTTTTTCAATCTGCAGACAAGGATGTGAATGGTGTCGACAAGTGATTATGATCTATTTCAACATACTGTCCTCTACGAAGGATCTGTGGCAATTGTGTGCAGGGCAACCAATCAAATTTAAGAATTTGCAAATAAGCCCCAGTAGACTGAACAAGGAAATTAGTTGATATTTAATTTGGTGTAATGTACAGGAAGCAACTAGAGAAAGTAAAACAAGATAGAATTGAGAGATGAGATGAAAGGAAAATAAAAAGTGCCTTTTCAAAATTCTCAACGATAATGCAAACCTGAAGGATTCAGTGACACAGGTTGTTTGCAGCAACTATTGATTTATTATAGTATTAAAAATTCACTAAGATTGAAATACAAGCAGCCTATTTTTTCCTAGTATATTTAGTGGCCACACAACTTCACAGCCTCTGTGTCTTTATCTTGGTGAGATTACAGTGGAGCAGAGCAAATCAGACAGTTACTTCCTAATTTCCCCATTTAACTCTATCTATCTGACATGGGAGCACTAATGACCTCACTGTTAACTCTACTGAAAAAGTGGTGTCTTTGTTTAGACAGAAACAATGCAGCATGCCGGAGTTAGCTTCATTGTGCAAGGATACTGAACTACTTTTAAATCAAAGTGGCTCAATAGAAATGCATCTTGTTCCAAAAGCTTCTTACTGGTAGCCATTTCCCTGATGTCCTTCAGGCAGTTATTCTGGATGATGGTCTGAATGGTTCAGTGCAAATGTAAAAAATACGTGGCAAAGGAAAAGAAGTTTCAATTACATTTTAAATTTGAGCTGTATGTGGCACTCCTTTCAATATTGCCTATAAAGTGCAATGATACAATAGGGAATAAGACTTGTATTGACTTGATTATGCAGCCATAATCAACTGAGAATTGATAAAACTTTGATTCTTTTTATCTCTCTTCTATCTTCCAGTTTGGTTTCGAGTGAAGCTACATGTCAAGGATGCAAAGACATCTTTGGACAAAAAGAAGTATGCAGCCTTCTGGTTAGAACGTTATGCCAAAAGAGAGCAAGGCAAACCTCTGACGGTTGTGTTTGATTTGACTGAGACTGGATTAAGCAATATAGTGAGTATTTTGACATCCCTTTCTTTCTGCATGCATAAAATATTGTTTACAGCATAGTTTGGAGATATGAATTCAAGCTTTGAAATGAAATGCCTGGTTTAGTAAACAATTGGCACCCCTTATTGATTCCAAATTTGTTTCGCAATAGTTAATAGATTAATGGAGTTTTGTATCTTGAAGTATTGCTGAACTTAGCTTATATGTGATGAAATCCTGATGCAGCTGGCAAGTGAAGGTGCCTTTCTTGCATACAAGAAGGGTGCTGTCACTATTTGGGGCACAGCTGGCATTGGTTTGGTTGTCTTGTCCACCTTTTTAGCTAGTTTAAAAAGGAGTTAATATTTTGTAAGAGAGTACTATCAATTAATTCATTAAAAAGTTTACTTATTATTGTCACAAGTAAGCTTACATTAACACTGCAATGAAGTTACTGTGAAAATCCCGTAGTCGCCATACTCCGGTGCCTGTACGAGTACACTGAGGGAGAATTTAGCAAGGCCAATGCACCTCACCAGCACGCCTTTCAGACTGGGAGGAAACCAGACCACCCGGAGGAAACTCATGCAGACATGGGGAGAACGTGCAGACGCCGCACAGGCAGTGACCCAAGCCGGGAATCGAACCCGGGCTATAGCACTGTGAAACAGCAATGCTAACCACTGTGCCACCATGCAGCTTCAGCCTTGGCTCAAAATCAGCACACTTGCTTCTGAGTCGGTAGATTGTGGGTTTAGATCCTTCTCCAGAGATTGTACCTGAGCTAGTGGATTCTGGAATTCGGAGGGAATGTGGCATAGTCATTTTAAAAAATACCATGATGGATGAGACATTAAACTGAATCTTAATGACCAAAGTTCATCGCTTGATGTATGAAGCACAAATATCTTTCAGAGGTACCCAAATATTGGTTTCAATTCTAACTCTTGGCAGTCCCAAATCAATGGAAGGCACTGCAACAGTTTTCTTATTGCAAATGCAACTTTATTGCACTTAATACTTATTAATCTAATGCCAAATGTTTATCTTTAAACAGGCAAATATGTTTTTAGTTCAGAGAAATTAATGTTAAATCTCAAATTTATTAACATTTTATATTAAGTGTTGAATTCTAAATTTTGTAGGAGTTTAAAACAGTTTCATCACATTTGGAAGAATAGGGGGCAGTGATTTTTTGCTAAATTAATTGTGCATCTGTGCTTTAAGTCTGTGTTTTCTTAAAATATCTCATTTGGAGAAATCGCAAATGTTTCTAGATTCTTTGTCCTTTCTTTGCAAAAAGTTAAAATTATGCCTTCACTTAAAAATATCTAAAACCATTCGCACTTCACTGACAAGTTTGTTTTTAAGGCCAATATGGTGAAAGCTAATGCTTGTGACTTTACTGAACTGAACATGGCTATATCTGTCTGTATAATGAAAACAATTTTGACTGGCATTATAAAGTAGCCATTTTCCTTTCCTACCCCTAAACACTACTTTTAAGTATTTACAGATTATTGAAGAGTCCCCAATACATCCCAGAATAATTCTGTCCAGACTCTGGTTTCATTTGATTTCATAAATAATTTCCTCTGACCATACTTAATTACTTGATGTTGGTATTTGTTTTGCGTGTTAATTATTATGCTTCCCAGCGTGTGTAACAGCTGATTTGATTTTTGTTGTCATCTTGTTTCCATAGATCTATACTTTTTTTCAGCAGTAACTGAAAGACCAATTTAAAACCATCTTGGCAGAGGCCACTAATTCAAAATTATAGTAGCTTGTCAAGAGGCTCTGAGTAGTGGGGAAATAATGGGGTTTTTTTGGTGGGAAGGCACTGAAACTGGTATCTTACAAATAGAATTGCAGAAGTATTTGAAAGCTTGCTCAACGTCAAGATACTTGTCATTTTCTAAGAAATTCAAAATGTGGTTTATTTCTTAAATTAATCCTATTGTTGCTTCATAAATTTCTAGGATCTGGACTTTGTACGCTTCATCATCAACTGCTTTAAGATCTATTATCCTAAGTACCTTTGTAAGTACAGTTTACCACTGTTCTATTGATCAAACAAGATCTTTCTTGTATTTGGAGTTGGGTTCATCAATCATTAATTTACTCCTGTTTATGGATTTAAATCATTGAATATCAAACTTTGACCTTTGTTTATATTGTTTTTACCACTGTTTATGTGATGTCCAATTTATTTGCTAAAATTTCCAAAGCAAACCGATCCTTGCTTCCCTTTGTCGGCTCTAGCTTTGCTCATTACATTCAATCATTTTTAAAACCTACAACTTTGCATGTGTTTATGATTGAAATGTACAGTGAGCTCCACTGATGACCCAGTGAGTAAAGATTCTACTCAATTTAGAGGCATGCCAATTAAAATACTCCAGCATTATATTCTGGGTTCTTAATTAACTTGGGCAATTCTAACCTGTGGCCTAGGGCTAGGGTGGAAATCTCTTGAGTCCTTGCTTCTAGTCAGTGCCCAATGCAAAGTGGAGGTCTGTAGAAAATAACAGGCTTACTTATTACACACTCTGTCGTTCTGAAGATCTAAAAACACCGGCCATTCATGCCACGCTCCTGCTGCAGGGAGGTTAAGAGAATTTGGTGCCCAGCCAAGTCTCCGTTCACTGCAGTGAGATGGGAAAATCCTGCTGGTGTGACATCCGTAACATTCCGGCTGATATCTAAGAAGCATGAAGAATGATTACTTAAGCAAAGTATTTGAGGGATTCCAATACAATGGAAGCCTAGCAAGTGAAAACATAATTGTAGAGCAGTGAAGTAGAGATAGGCAATTGAAGGGGGGGAAAGGAAGCTGTTACCTTTGATCTCTGCACAGATCAGTGGTGAGCTAGTCAAGCTTTTTTTCATTGTTTGTGAATTCATTAGAACCCTTCAGTCTACTATAGCCTTGTAGCAGGTTCCCAAGTAGGAACGCAAAGAAAGATAAGTGATATTATTCAACAAAACTTAAGATTGATGAAGTGTAATTCTTTAAATGGCAAAATATGAAAGAGCACATATTACCAAAAATGAGAGTGGTGGAATTCTGAAGTTATAACTCATTATATTCGGGTTATAATGACTCCATTAATTTTTCAGCTTTGCTATCTTAATTTGTCATTAGTCCCTTGTCATACATTCAGCCACTTTTGGTACAATGCCCCTGTCAGGTTAGAGTAATACAGTTATGAGTATTCCTTCAGTGAAAATCTCCTCTTGGTGCATGAGAGAACCTCATTTTTCCAATTAAATTAATCTCATCCAGCATCAGGCTTACACTAAAATGTTGTTATGGAGTATTGAGAAGTAGCAAAGCTCAACCGAATCAGTAGCAGAAGTTAACAGCAGCACAAAAAAAACTTGGCAGTAGTAAATGAGATAAAATGAAAAGATTACAACAGAACAGACTGTGTATATTGGGTGAACAGAAGGCTAAAGGTGATCTTGAGGCGTTATAAAGGAATTAGTGACCTTCACAAACTTTGAAAATTGCATTCTTCTTTGAGTTTTATAGCCCAGAGGAAGCTGTTCGCCAATTTCACCAGTGTTTAGTCATCTGAAAAACTATCCACATGGTCCACTTCCTTTTTTTGTTCTCTTTTTCAAATATTTATCCACATTCCTTATAAATGCTGTTATCTATTCTACCACCATTGCTGTTTCATGTGGGGAACTCCATATCCTAAAAACCTTTTTAAAATAAAATCAGATGAGTGAAGGTCTTGTGTTGATTTAAATCCATGTTGTCTAGTTATTGAAATGCTGGTCTTTGGAAATAATTTTCCACCAATGATTTATATATGCATCTCCACATCATTATATATGTTTAGCATTGCCTCTGTATTTGTATTCTCTGTATACTGCTATTTATAAAACATAGCAATACATATGTGATGTCATCTGATTTGGCAGCTTAAAGATACTTATAGTCATCTTTTCTCTAGGGTTACGATATGTGTCTGGCCTGCGATTATAGGGTTTGTCAGAAGAGATGTGGCATTTGTTTATTTACAAACTGTTGAAATGGTGCATGTGTTACAACATTGGGAAGATGTGCCACATTTTTTGAAAACAAAACTGAAATTTACATGTTCAAAAGTTTTTTTTTCTGCAACTACCTCCTGATGGAGAAACTGAATTGTGGAGAAGTTCAGCAAATTTTAAGTTGCACATGAGAGGCCAGGGTTTGAAAGTTTATTTCTTGTTCATTTCCAAACCCTGAAATTTCAACTAGTTGAAATGCAAAATATTAGTTAATTCAAACTGACACATTAAATCATAGAATGGTTACAGCACAGAGGCCATTTGGCCAGTCATGTCCGCACTAGCTCTCTGCAGAAGCAACTTGGGTAGATCCAGTCCCTGCTTTACCTGTGGCCCTGCGATTTATTATTCAGATAATTCTCCAATTCCCTTTGAAAGGCACAATTGAATTTGCCTCTACCATACATTCAAGCATTTGATCTAGCTGCTCACTTTGTAAGAGGTTTTTCTTTATGTTGCCTCTGGGTTTTTTGGCAATCGCCTTAAATTGCTGTCCTTTGGTTCTTTACCCTTTGCCAGTGGGAACAGATGCTCCCTAGCTACTTTGTCCAGACTTCTCAAGACGTTGAACACCTCCATCAAATCTCCCCTCAACCTTCTCCAAGGAAAACAGCCGCAACTTCTCCAATCTATCCACCTAACTGAAGTTTCTCATCTCCAAAACCATTTATATATTTGTGCACATCTGCAGATTTTGAAATTGTGCCCTGCGGACTCGAGTCTAGGTCATTAATATTGGTCAAGAGAAGCAGCCCTCCTAATACTGACCCCTGGGGAAACTTCACTATTTCCCTCCATTCTGAAAAACAGCCAATTACTAATTACTGTTTTCTGTCACACAGGTAGCTACATATCCGTGCTGTTACTTACTATCTATTTTATTACATAGGCTTCGGTTTTGCTGACAAACCTGTTATGTGGCACTTCTTCAAACACCTTTTGGAGGTCCATGAACACCACATACCCTCCTGAGCCCTCTATATTTCATTCAAAATTCATTCAAATTGGTTAAGCACAATTTATCTTTAACAAATCTGTTCCTTAGTTAATCCACATTTGTCCAACCAGCTGTTAATGTTTTCCTGCATTGTCATTTTTTAAAACCTTTCCCATCACCAGGGTTAAAGTGATTGACTTTTTGTTGCTGGGTCTATCCTTACACTCTTCAAAACAAGCAAATCTCCAGCCCTCTGGCACCATCCCTATATCTGTGTAGGATTGGAAGATAATGGACAATTTCTGTGTAACTTCCACCCAAGTAAGGGAGTAAAATATCTGCTCTTTATCAGTTTAGCTCTTGCAATGTCTTAACTGTCGCTTCTTTCACCACGGTTTTGGCAGCATATTCAGCATGAATAATCAAGATTTTAATTATAGGATGATTGGATTGCAATGCCCTCCAGTACTGTGCATCCTTCTGAGGGAAAGGCCCTGTGGGGAAAATCAAGATAGAAATATAATGCACCTATTATATCATGTCAGCTTCCATTTTCCCCCCTCTCCAAATAAATCAAACTGGCAGACTGTTTCATGTTGAATTGTACTGAAATTGTGCTCCTTGAAAAGCACGCTGTTAAAACCCTTCAGATACTAGCTTAATAACAGCTTTGTCTTTCCGTGGCAAGATGAGAGTCTGACTTAATAAACAGTCAGAATGCAGTATCTGTCAAAACTTGAAGGCACAACATATGGTATCGTTTGAGAATGCAGATCTAACTCCTGGGCTGTCTTTTGTTACCCATGACTAATTCATTGTAGATTTTGATTTGATTGATTTGTGAAATGTTCCTAATGAATTTGCTTTCGACTGTAATATTTTGACAAGCTAGGAGCTATCTTTCAAATAAAACTGATGTTGGCAGGCTAATTAGCTATGGCTTGTATTTAGCTTATTGATCAGATTGTTTAAGGATATGTGATGGAACCTATGGAAGAATTATTTTGCAGTTTCTTGTATTTAAAAACAAAAATATTGCATTTGTCTTTTTTATGTTGCAGCAAAAATGGTCATCTATGAAATGCCATGGATAATGAATGGTAAGGAATGCTAACGTTTTGAGGAGAATAATGAGTAGCTTTAGACAAATGGACAAATAGAAACTTGTGATCTTTTGGAATTTTTTATTCTGTAGCTGCCTGGAAGATGGTCAAATCATGGCTGGGACCAGATGCTGTCAACATGCTGAAATTTACCACCAAAGCTGACGTGCAGGAGTATATAAATACTGAGTATTTGCCAACACACATGGGAGGAATTGTAAGTTGTTTCCTTATTGAAGCAAATTTTGACTCCATGGAGATTTTAAAAATATATATATTTTGAAATAACAATTTGAAAGGGCTGGTGACATAAACCACCTGAACGTGATCAGAAATATAAAATTTAAACCTAAACAGTCATATTTTCTAGAGTAATAATCAGCTTTCAAATGAATAATGGCACCTGCAACAAGCAAAGGATTTCATTTGTGGTGCTGCAAAGCATTTTTATTGACTTATCATTTTGTCTCATTGTTATTCCGTTGAATTGAAGGCAATGAATTGTTTTTTCCGAATGCTTTGTGGAACGAGACAGTTATGTGACCAACAAAAAAGCCAAAAATGCTAATACGCCTGAGATTAATGCTGCATAATGCGCCCTAATTTTATTAATAAGGGCAGTTTAGATTGGTGTTTAGATTCTCCTGTACACCAGCCAGTCATTTGTTCTTGTGATAGTTACCTGAAGCACATTTTTAAAGTTTGCACCTTTTACATCTGAAGGCATTTTCCAATTTGCTGTTTTCAACAAAGCTTTTCAGTGCAAGTCACTGAGCACACCTAAGTGTAGAATATTGTCAGTTCTATGTTTGCTAGCTGTCTTTTTTACTGTCCGAATCCATGCCAGAGAATCAGGTACCATCTTTAAGGTAATTGCATTTACTTGGAAAGATTTTTTATATTCAAATAACAGTAGCCTAAACTCCATGTTCCATATGGATATTGTCTTGGTGCTGGAAGTTCAAGACATTGTGGATAAAATTTTGGCCTTCATATGCTGGAATCTTTATATAGTCATGGAAATTGTGGTTGATATATTAGCCATTTTATCCAAGCTACATTTTTGCTCAGTTAATTTAGATACAAGATGAAATATGAGTAATATAGAACAGAGAGCAAGAAAATGTCTTTGCACAGAGAATTGTGAGGCAGTGGAATTTACTTGGGTGCATAGTTGAAGCAGAAACTATATCAAACTTCAAGATTCGGTTGGATAAATAATAGAGATTTGAGAATAATACAAAAATGTAATTAGGACTTTTGCTTTCATGTTGGCTAAATGCCAACAGACTGGTGGGCCAAGTAATTGGTTAACAATTAATTTTCTATCGCTGTAGACCAAAGTTGTTGTTATATTCTGACTTCAAGTTCTTTAATTATTCTTGATGCAAAATAAACCACATTTTACATATCAGTTTCTGAAATGCATGCCATGGCTTTTCATTGCTTTCACCTGGAACAGTGATTAGTATCTGTGTTTTCACCAGGAGGAAATGTGGAAAGCATATGGAATTTAATATTCCCACTCTTCCCGTGTCAGCTCCATGACTTGCATGCATTAGTGGCATATGTTGAACCATTTACTCATTTCAAAATGTTTTCCGCATTTATCCAGATTCTGCTGCTTTACCTGATCTGTGAAGTAGGGTGTGATATGTGGCCTCAGTTCTTCTTTTCTACCTTCAGTACACTCATCATTTTAGGCAGTCCCTTGGGATTAGGAATGACTTGCTTCCACTCAGTTCAGTAGGATCTGAGATGGCTAATGAATCCAGCGTACAATCTGCAGATTCTCGCCTGCATGGGGCAGCTGGTATTTGGAGGGGTGAGTTAGATTTGGGAGGTTTGTTCACTCTCAAAAACCTGGACCTCACTTCCTACATGTTCATGATGAAGTCTCATGGTGTTCAGTGCCTTCCCGAATGGAGCTCTTCCATGTTGTTGAATCATAAGCCAGGAACTCCCATGAATCAGAAGGGATATTTGACCTCCTCAGGAATCCTTTGAGCACATCCCCAAAGTGGTTCTATTGTTCTGTTGCAAGTCTCTTGCCACAACCAAGTTCGAAGTAGAGTAATTGTTTTGGGAGTCTGGTGTCAGGCATAGGAATGACATGTCCTGTCTAACAGAACTGTTTTTGAGGGATCAGTGCCTCGATGCTGGGCCTGTTGGTTTGGGAGAGGACACTGCTGTTGGATAGTCTTTTTCACCACCCAATTTGGCGATCTTGCAAAAGCACTGCTGATACTTATCCAGCGCTTTGAGTTGCCTGCAGTAGGTTACAAATTTCAGTTGCATATAAGAGTGTGGGAATCATCGCTGCCAGATAAACCATGATCTGTGTCTTGGATTTGAGATCTTGGTCCTCAGATATCTTTTCCTCAGTTGGCCAATGGCTGAGCTGATAACATCAGAGGCGATGATGAATTTCGACTTTGTCTGCATTCGTCAAGAAGAGGCTCTCTTGATATGGAAATAGTCCAAATTTTCCAGGATTCTGCCATTGATCTTAATCGCTATGGGTGGTTTTGTGCCATGGTAGCTGATTGGGTGGGGGGGGGGGGGGTGCTTTGTTTGCCAACTATTTAGTGAAGAGTCCATTTCCTCATTTGGTTCAGAAAAGGAGTCGACAATGACTTATGAGTTCAGTTTCTGAGTGAGTTTGCACACAAGTATTATTTCCATACTCAATTGAAGTTGGAGTGACTTTGGTTTTGGATTGAAAATGGCATTGATTGAACAGTTTCCCATCTGTTTTGTAAATTATCTCCATGCTTGTGGGCAATTTGCAGAGGTGAAATGTAGTCTTGCAGTGAGGAAGGTGGGGAAGAGAGTTGGTGCAATGCCTGAGTACTGTTTAACATTGGTCTTTGTGTCCCATTGAATAGCATCCTCTCTAATCTGTCAGGCATGCATCTACTTTCTTGATCTTTTTGCTCCTCAGGCAATTGTCAAGTGGCTTGGGTGGTAATTTTGAGATTACCTCTTTCAAGGTTCCTCTTTTTAAATGTTATCCATACATCTTTGATTACAACTGGTTTGTTACTGTACCTTCTCAGATTCCTTCTTAGCCGCTTTGAGATATTCTTTACACAGGGTAAGTAACACACCTTTTAGGACTCTTGGTCATGGCTGCAGTAGATGCAATCTGAAACCCCTAATGATGCAATGTTATTTAACTATAAACTTTCTGTTCATTCGTACTCCCCTGGTAACCCTGACCTGCTCCCTGCTTCTTGGTACCATGGTTAACATTGTGACTGACCTTTCCCACAGCCTATCTCCTTCCTTTCGCAGGAGGCAAGCACATCACAACAGGACGAGATTCTGCATGGTGTAACGAATTCTGGAGTAAACTATTCACTTTCCTTGGGCAGAATTCTCCAGTCATAGAACATCGAACAGCTACAGCACACACAGGCCCTTTGGCCCACAAGTTGCACCGGACATGTCCCTACCTACTAGGCTTACCTTTAACCCTCTATCTTACTAACTTCCATGAACTTATCCAAAAGTCTCTTAAAAGACCCTATCGAATCCCCCTCCACCACCACTACCGGCAGCCGTTTCCACGCACCCACCACCCTCTGAGTGAAAAACTTACCCCTAACATCTCCTCTGCACCTATTCCCCAGCACCCTAAACCTGTGACCACCTTGTGGCAACCATTTCAGCCCTGGGTAAAAGCCTCTGAGAATCCACTCTATCAATACCCCTCAACATCTTATACACCTCTATCAGGTCACCTCTCATCCTTCGCCTCTCCAAGGAGAAAAGACCTAGCTCTCAACCTATCCTCATAAGGCATGCCACCTAATCCAGGCAACATCCTTGTAAATCTCCTCTGCACCCTTCCACATCCTTTCTGTAATGAGACGACCAGAACTGGGCACAGTACTCCAGGTGGGGCCTGACCAGGGTCCTATACAGCTGCAGCAGCATCTCTGATTTCTAAACTCAATTCCTCTATTGATGAAGGCCAGTATTCCATACGCCGCCTTAACCACAGCCTCTACCTGCGACGCTGCTTTGAGCGTCCTATGAACCCTTCACTGGGATCTTCCAGTCGAAGTGGACCCCCACCACAGGTTCCCCAATTCAGGCGAGGAATGTAAATCACCATTGACTTCTGCAGAACTGGAAGTTCCTGCTGGCAGTCGATGGTGAGTTATCTCTGCTGTGGGAAAGCTGCAGGCGTGCTGGAGAAATTCACCCTTTGTCGATGTTTCTCCCTTGCACTCTGTTTTAAGGACTCTGAGCTGTGCGTGTGTGCCTGTATGTACCTCAACCTTGATGAATCTTCCAGCTTCATTTTAACTCCTCACAAATTTGTTTTTGTTACTCCAAACGTGAACTTTCACCCACATTCTGGCATGCTGAATCATTTATACTTTCACATTCTAGCTCAGTGGGAGGCAATGTAGGCAAGTGAGTTGTAACCCTCCTTCATCTCAGTGGGCCACAAGATTGAATTCAGGCTTGTTCACTAACAACCCCATGAATATGATTTAATATATGCCTGGATTGGATATATATGTTGGATTGGGGGAAGGCTAACTTTAGTGGGATTAGGCAGAAATTGGCAGCTGTTGATTGGGAGAGGCTGTTTGAGGGTAAATCCACATCTGGCATGTGGGAGTCTTTTAAGGGACAGTTGTTAGGACTGCAGGATAGGCATGTGCCTGCAAAAAAGGATAGGAAGGGTAGGATTCGAGCACTGTGGATAACTAGGGAAATTGAGGGATTGGTCAAAAAGAAAAGAGAGACGTACGTTAGGTCCAGGCAGCTAAAAACTGAGGGAGCTCTGGAGGAATACAAAGAAAATAGGAAAGAATTTAAACGAGGAATTAGAAGGGCAGAAAGGAGTCACAATGTCCTTGGCAGACAGGATTAAGGAGAATCCCAAGGCATTTTATTCATATGTTAGGAACAAAAGGGTTGTCAGGGAAAAAATCGGACCGCTCAGGGACAAAAGTGGGGAATTATGCTTGGAGCCCAAAGAAGTAGGGGAGATCCTAAATGAATACTTTGCGTCGGTATTCACAAAGGAGAGTGATGTGTTGACTGGGAGTGGCTCGGAGGGGAGTGTTGACCCGTTAGAGAAAATCTCCATTACAAGGGAGGAAATGTTAGGTTCTTTCGGGAATATAAAGACCGACAAATCCCCAGGGTCTGATGGAATCTATCCAAGGCTGCTCAGGGAGACGAGAGATGAAATCGCTGGGCCTCTGACGCAAATCTTTGTCTCGTCACTGGACACAGGTGAGGACCCAGAGGATTGGAGGATAGCTAATGTGGTCCCGTTATTTAAGAAGGGTAGGAAGGATAACCCGGGAAATTATAGACATAGACATGAGCTTGACGTCCGTGGTAGGGAAGTTGTTGGAGAGGATTCTTAGAGATAGGATGTATGCGCATTTAGAAAGGAATAAACTCATTAACGATAGTCAGCATGGTTTTGTGAGAGGGAGGTCATGCCTCACTAACCTGGTGGAGTTTTTTGAAGAAGTGACTAGAATAGTTGACGAGGGAAGGGCTGTGGATGTCGTCTATATGGACTTTAGTGAAGCATTTGACAAAGTCCCTCATGGTAGGTTGGTGCAAAAGGTTGGATCTCATGGGATAAAGGGGGAGGTGGCTAGATGGGTGGAGAACTGGCTTGGTCACAGAAGACAGAGGGTGGTAGTGGAAGGGTCTTTTTCCGGCTGGATGCCTGTGACTAGTGGTGTTCCGCAGGGCTCTGTATTGGGACCTCTGCTGTTTGTGATTTATATAAGCGATCTGGAAGAAGGTGTAACTGGGGTGATCAGTAAGTTTGCGGACGACACGAAAATGGCTGGACTTGCAGATAGTGAGGAACATTGTCAGAGACTACAGAAGGATATAGATAGGCTGGAAATTTGGGCAAAGAAATGGCAGATGGAGTTCAATCCAGATAAATGTGAAGTGATCCATTTTGGTAGAGCTAATGTAGGGGGGAGCTATACGATAAATGGCAGAACCATAAAGGGTGTAGATACGCAGAGGGACCTGGGTGTGCAAGTCCACAGATCCTTGAAGGTGACGTCACAGGTGGAGAAGGTACTGAATAAGGCATATGGCATGCTTGCCTTTATAAGACTGGGCATAGAGCATAAAAGTTGGGGTCTGATGTTGCAGTTGTATAGAACGTTGGTTCGGCCGCATTTGGAATACTGCGCCCAGTTCTGGTCGGCACACTACCAGAAGGACGTGGAGGCTTTGGAGAGAGTACAGAGGAGGTTTACCAGGATGTTGCCTGGTATGGAGGGGCTTAGTTATGAGGAGAGATTGTGTAAACTGGGGTTGTTCTCCCTGGAAAGACGGAGGATGAGGGGTGACCTAATAGAGGTGTATAAAATTATGAAATGCATAGGGTGAACGGTGGGAAGCTTTTCCCCAGGTCGGTGGTGACGTTCACGAGGGGTCATAGGTTCAAGGTGAGGGGGGGAGGAGGTTTAACACGGATATCAGAAGGACGTATTTTACACAGAGGGTGGTGGGGGCCTGGAATGCGCTGCCAGGCAAGGTGGTGGAGGTGGACACACTGGGAACGTTTAAGACTTACCTAGATAGCCACATGAACGGAGTGGGAAAGGAAGGATACAAAAGAATGGTCTAGTTTGGACCAGGGAGCGGCGTGGGCTTGGAGGGCTGAAGGGCCTGTTCCTGTGCTGTATTCTTTGTTCTTAATATTTCATAGTTATCGAAAATGATATTTGTGTTAATAGAGCTATCATGAACTTCAGATATTAAAATCAATAATATTTACATTTTGAATGCAGAGGAGTGCACGGCTCTGTCAATGTTGTGTATAATCAGCATGCACCTCACTTCACTTGCTCTTGCTTTACATGCGTATCACTTCAGTCATAACAGTAAGAAAAAAACTGTGGATGGAAATCAGTGCCATGTGGTAACCCTGTGCGTGGATAGTGGTCAACAAAATGTCTTATGGGCTGCAGTCAGATACCAGCTGTGGCGCCAGGCTGCAGGTTGACCACCACTTCTCTAGCTGATCTCTCTCTTTCTCCAGGACCCTAGTAGACTAACTGCATCAGAGAGTTTTCAGGAGATCTTAAAAATCTTTGCTGTTTCACAGTCCTTTGGCAGTGTGAATCGCATGGGCCTTCTATCTAGGTGGAAATGTTGATGAGCTGTCCTTGAGATGCTAATACTTTCATCTTGAAACTAAACTTAAACATGAAAGCACATCTGTTTACAATCCGGCATTCTTAACTTTTTTTTGGGACTTTGGAGACCCACAGTCTAAAGGTATAGTCCCAGATGATCATATGCTGCTCTCGCCTTTGAAGGGGAGAGCTGACGAGTGGTGGTTTAACCTGAGGATCACCACACCTCAGGCGAGGGGCAAGGTTGAGAAGCAGGGCCTTAATGAATAACCTCAGCCAATACAGGAATTAAAAACGCACTGTTGGCATCGCACTGCATCATGAACCAGCTGTCCAGCTGAGCTAAACTGACCCCCTACTTTTTCTGTCCATTGTTGGTTGGCACACTGGCTACACAGTAAGAAGTTTAACAACACCAGGTTAAAGTCCAACAGGTTTATTTGGTAGCAAAAGCCACACTGCCAGTGTTTCTAAATGTAAACACCTTGTACATTCCCAGTGAAACAATCTGGCCCAGTTTATTCCTTAGCAATCTAACTATTCGTGCTTGTTGTCAGGCAAGCTTCAGAAAAGGTCACATCACCCCCCCTACATTTTACCTTAAAATTCAAGGCATCGTCCAAACTCTCTGAAACCTCATAATTGTAACAGTTCACGTTGTAAATTTGTGAATGTGATGGGTATTATTTTGTGGTTTGTTGTAGATGAGTGATATTTATTGGAAGTACAGTCATGTCATTGTTTCCCACTTTTGCATTGTGAATCTTAAGGAAGGTTGAAATCATCATAGAAATCATAGAAACCCTACAGTGCAGAAGGAGGCCATTCGGCCCATCGAGTCTGCACCGACCACAATCCCACCCAGGCCCTGCCCCCACATATTTTACCCACTAATCCCTCTAACCTACGCATCCCAGGACTCTAAGGGGCAATTTTTTTTTTTTTTAACCTGGCCAATCAACCTAACCCGCACATCTTTGGACTGTGGGAGGAAACCGGAGCACCCGGAGGAAACCCACGCAGACACGAGGAGAATGTGCAAAGTCCACACAGACAGTGACCCGAGCCGGGAATCGAACCCGGGACCCTGGAACTGTGAAGCAGCAGTGCTAACCACTGTGCTACCGTGCCGCCCCGGCAAAATTGAATTTAAGATTTTCCTTAAAGTTTCTTTTGAGCTCTGCAATATAAATTTCATAACCATTTAGCTGTATGAAGCTGTTAATGAAATCTTTTGAACCACAAATATGACTAAATGTGGCATTAAAAAATGGGGCACGGTCAAGTGTGATTGCTGGATTTAAAATATGATTTATTAAACATCAATTTGGCAGTTGCTGTAGGTGTGATTCTCCTAGTTAGATTCAAAATGCCATTTGATGGAAACTTGCATAGTAATTTTTTTTTTTGCTTGCCGTCATGAGCTAGATTCTGCCCAGTGATCACATCTGGTTTTGCCTTTTATGTAGATGATTTCAAAGGATGAGCACCAGAGGCTATTTTTTTTCCTCAGTCTTGTGGAGTTTATACTGCTGCTCACTGAGTTTTCAGTTCTAGCTGCCAGTTTTATTCTGTTCATTCTTGGATGAAAGATGCTCATGGATGTTGTGGGTAAACTTGCAATGACTCTATTCCACCTACTGTTTAGAGATTTCCACAGTAGCAACTATTTGCCACAATCCAATGGTACTCTAGTTATAATAAGAATTCTACCTTGCATGCCCTACTGTGACTTACTAAAGTCAGTAAAGTTTTACTTTATTGTTTTTGATATGGAGACTTTGGATATGATCAGTCAAAATAACAGTAACCACTGCAATATTAAGTAGTTGCTGTTCATTTTTTATGATCAAAACATGGAACTTAGCACCAGAAGAAGCCATTGAGGCAAATAGCAAAGATGTATTTAAAGGAAGCAAATAAGTACATGAGGGAGAAATGAACAGAAAATTCTGTTAAGGTTAGATAAAGAGGGGTGGAAGGAGGTTCATGGGGCATAAGCATGGTCTGAATGGACCAGTTTGGTCAAGTAGCCTTTTCTGAGCTGTAAGCTCAATGTAAAAAGAGAGAAGTCCTAAGTTTGTGCTGAAGATGTAGTTGTATAGGTCAGGTATCCTTCATCCAAAACTTTTGGGGCCAATTTACATTTTGGTATTCAGATGTTTTCAGTTTTTGGGTCTAATTACATTACAATAGCCTAAGCCTAGGCTAGCTATAGTTTACAAATACTGGGTTGTTTCTCCTCTTTCTAACTCTTATGCACTCTATTTCTTGCCTGTCAACAAACCAGATTGCTTTTTTTTGGACTTGGTCACAGTCCGTTCTAAAAGTATGAAGATGTTTAAGTGATATAAACTAGCGGTAGGGAGATACTAGTATAATGAGCTCTTTTAGTGCAAACTGAAGGAAGCTCATTTATTCCCATTGATACATTTTTTTCTTTAACCAATTTTCTCACAATTCACTTGCATACGGACTTGAAACCTGAACTTTGTTTCTCTCTCCAGAGGTGCTGTCAAATTGGCTGAGCTTTTCCAGAATTCTGTTTTTCTATCACATAAACCATAAAAGATTTGGGTAGGACTATTCTATGACAGGAAATAATGTTAGACATATGAGCTGTAGAAGAAAACCAGTGTTGAGTCTACTGGCCAATCTATGGGGTGGCACAGTTAGCACTGCTGCCTCAGAGCGCCAGGGACCCAGGTTCAATTCCCAGCTTGGGTCACTGTCTGTGCAGATTCTGCACGTTCTCCCCATGTCTGCATGGGTTTCCTCCCACAGTCCAAAAGACGTGTCGGTTAGGTGCATTGGCCATGCTAAATTCTCCCTCGGTGTACCCGAACCGACGCTGAAGTGTGATGACTAGGGGATTTTCACAGTAGGCCTACTTGTGACCCTAATAAATAAACTTTTTAAGCTTTGTCTATGTTCTGCAAAAGGGTTGATCGATTTGGATTTTTTTTTTAATGCTGCATTGTTGCTGCTTGATACTTTGGGAAGGCTCATAATGGGAAGACGAGATTGGCTATCCATTTGTTGAGATACTGAGTTTACTGAAGTCAGTAAAGTTAAACGGTGTTTAGTGGGCAGGTTGATGTAATGTGTTCTATAGTGTGGGGGTTCATGGCTGCAATCAGGCTGCCTCTCATCCACTTATGGGGTATGTGCCTGCATCATCTATGTCCTGTGTGGATACGGTTGTGGAATATCCACTGCCCTTGAGGGAAGTTGAAGCCAGGTAGGTACCTGTGCTATCAGACCTGTGATGGGGTATTCATTCTTTAACCTACTTGCATTCCAAAATTCCATCCATCTGGATAGTGGGTTGATAACAGCTGTGTGAATATTATCTGCTGTCTTATAGAATGGCTGGTGTGATTTTTTTTAAAAACTGCTTTCTTAGTGGGATTTTTAGGTCTTTGCAAATGGGAATATTAGTGCTTCTCATGACGTTTTCCACCTCTCTCAGCATGATGGTGTTTTGGTAGGGGGGAAATGTGGGAGAGACTTAAGTGTTCCTAAAACCATTCTCATGGCAGCATTCAGCGTCATGCTGACTGTGCGTACGTGCGTGCGTGTGCGTTGCCTTCTGCAGAAGCAAATCCGTGAATCCCTTCTGTGGTGAACCATCGTTGGTTCCCACTGGATAGTACTGAGCCAGGGTCTGGCCAGTACTACAAGTATGTACATGTGTTGCTGTTGGGTTAGGGATGGGTTGTGCTACTTGTTGCTGTTGGGGTTAGGGTGGGGTTGTTACACCTTTGTATTGTAGTGTTGTGGTACATCCCAGTCGGGCTCCGCCTCCTGGGAGAGGTATAAAGGTCCCTGCTCTGGCTGGGACCCCTCAGTCTGGGATCGTGTATATAATTGTTGGCTGCTTTGTTACAGCAAATAAAAGCCTTTATTTCCTGAGCATCAAGCCTCGTGTATGATAACGCGCATCAATTTTATTTGCTGTAAATAAACTCTCGCCGAAGAAAAAAAAAAGAGAGTATGGAGCAGATACTGAAGCCGGAACGCCTTACACTAGATCCACGTGCGGTGGGCGCCTCTAACACCTTCGACCACTGGCTGAAGTGTTTCGAAGACTACCTGGCAGCCTCCGCAGCGGTCACCACAGATGATGACAGACTCCGGGTCCTCCATGCGAGGGTAAGCGACACTGTCTACCTCGCGATCCGTGCGGCCACCGATTACACAAAGGCCCTCGAGCTTCTGAAGAAGCGTTATATCAAACCGCCCAACGAAATACACGCTCGTTACCTCTTAGCCACTCGACGACGGCAGTCTGGCGAAACGATGGAGGAATACGCGAACGAGCTCCTACAGCGAGCCAGGGGCTGTAACTGCAAAGCGGTGTCGGCTGAGCAGAGTATGAACGACCTCACCCGAGATGCGTTTGTGGCGGGAGTCGGATCGTCGTACATTCGACTTAAACTACTGGAGAAAGGTAACCTTGACCTTACCCAGGCAATAGAGCTAGCGGAGATGCTGGAGACGGCCTCCAAAAGCCTAGTATTGTATCCTGAAGACCACGTGGAGACAACGTGGCAGGAGCAGTCGCCAATCCCTCCTCGTCCCTCTGGTTCGAAATGCTGTGTAATGGCGTGCTCACACTCGGGCCAGACGACGGCAGCAGCTCCGGGCGGCCCGCGGTGTTACTTCTGTGGGGGAGCGAAGCATACTCGGCAACGGTGTCCCGCTAAGGCTGTGTTGTGCTCTGCCTGCGGTAAGAAGGGGCACTATTCGAAAGTGTGCCGATCCAAATCTAGGAACGGCAGTGTGGCCTGCAATTCCTCAGAGCCGGTTCTTCGTCGTCGAAATCATCGAGGGTTTCGTCCACGTGCGAGGCCAGGACGACGCCATTGCGGTCGACGGAGTCGGAGATGCGCGACCACCAGGGGTCGCTGAGTTTGGCGCCATCACCCACGTGCGACCTATGGGAGCGGCCATGTTGGTCGGCACCGACCGCGAACGACCAGCAGGGGTCATCCTCGTCGATTTCAGCTGCCTGCAGTGGCGCTCCTGAACCAACGGTGGCGTCGATCATCCTGGACCAGGCCAAGCCTCATAGACTTGACAAATCTATGATGAACATCCAGGTAAATGACCACTTGGTTTATTGTCTGTTTGACAGCGGGAGCACTGAGAGCTTATCCACCCAGACACTGTGGAGCGGTGTGGACTCCGGATTCAACCTGTCAAACAGACAATTTCTATGGCATCGAGGTCCTGGTCTGTCACCGTGCTAGGGAGTTGCGTGGTAACTTTAACGGTGCAAGGCACAGTTTACGAGCGTTTCAAGTTCATAGTGTTGCCGTACCTTTGCGCGCCAATACTTCTCGGACTTAACTTCATGGTCCACTTGAGGAGTGTAACCCTACAGTACGGTGGGCCACTCCCTTCACTTTCAGTGGGAGAACAGCAGCCTCCAAATTGCCCAACGTGCCCCGCCTGTAGCTCTCTACGCTGAAGATCACCACACCCTCCCTGTTCCAGAATCTTGTGCCAGGCTGCAAGCCCATTGCGACTAAGAGTAGGCGTTACAGCGCTGAGGATCGGAGCTTCATTCGATCTGAGGTTCAGCGGCTCCTCAAAGAAAGGATCATACAACCCAGCGCTAGTCCGTGGAGGGCGCAGGTTGTGGTGGTCAAAAGCGGGAGCAAACCCCGGATGGTCATTGACTATAGTCAGACCATTAATCGATACACGCAGCTGGATGCGTATCCCCTCCCGCGCATATCTGACATGGTCAATCAGATTGCGCAGTACCGGGTGTTCTCCACCATAGACCTCAAGTCTGCCTACCACCAACTCCCCATTCGCCCAGAGGACCGACAATACACGGCTTTTGAGGCGGATGGTCGCTTGTATCACTTTCTCAGGGTTCCCTTTGGTGTCACCAATGGGGTCTCGGTCTTCCAGCGTGCTATGGACCGAATGGTGGACCAGAACGGGCTGCGGGCTACCTTCCCGTACCTGGATAATGTCACCATCTGCGGCCATGACCAGCAGGACCACGACACGAATCTCCTGAATTTCCTAAGCACTGCATCTCGCCTGACCCTGACCTACAACAGGGAGAAGTGTGTGTTCCGTACGCGCCGTTTAGCCATCCTAGGATACGTGGTGGAAAACAGGGTCATTGGCCCTGATCCAGATCGTATGCGCCCCCTTTCTGAACTTCCCTTGCCCACTAGTGCAAAAGCACTGAGAAGATGCTTAGGCTTCTTCTCTTATTATGTGCAGTGGGTTCCCAATTACGCGGACAAAGCCCGTCCGCTCATTAAGTCCACTACTTTTCCCCTCACGCCAGAGGCCCGATTGGCCTTCGATAAATTAAAAGCCGACATCGCGAAAGCTACGATGCACGCTGTTGATGAGTCCATCCCCTTTCAGGTGGAGAGCGATGCATCTGATTTTGCCCTGGCCGCCACACTTAACCAGGCGGGCAGGCCCGTCGCATTTTTTTCCCGCACCCTCCAAGGCCCCGAAATCCGGCATTCAGCAGTGGAAAAGGAGGCCCAGGCCATTGTGGAGGCCGTCAGGCACTGGCGCCATTACTTGGCGGGAAAACGGTTCACCCTGATCACGGACCAGCGGTCCGTGGCGTTCATGTTTAATAACACGCAGAGGGGCAAGATCAAGAATGACAAGATCTTGCGGTGGAGAATTGAACTCTCCACCTATAACTATGACATCATGTATCGTCCAGGGAAACTCAATGAGCCCTCGGATGCCCTCTCGCGTGGAACATGCGCCAGTATACAGGAGGACCGTTTGCAGGCTCTCCATAATGACCTATGCCATCCTGGGGTCACTCGGCTCTACCACTTTATAAAAGCCTGCAATCTGCCCTACTCGGTGGAGGACGTCAGGTCCATAACAAGAAGCTGTCGGGTATGCGCGGAATGCAAACAGCACTTTTACCGACCTGGCCGGGCACATTTAGTCAAGGCCACTCGTCCCTTCGAGAGACTGAGTGTCGATTTTAAGGGCCCCCTTCCCTCAACAGATTGGAATGTGTACTTCCTCAACATCATTGACGAGTACTCTAGGTTCCCTTTTGTTGTTCCCTGCTCTGATACATCCGCTGCCACGGTCATCAAGGCATTCCGTGATCTCTTTACCCTGTTCGGGTACCCCGGCTACATTCACAGTGACAGGGGCTCGTCGTTCATGAGCGATGACTTGAGGCAATACCTGCTCTCATACGGGATTGCCTCTAGTAGGACAACCCTCGGGGTAACGGACAGGTGGAATGTGAGAATGCTACAGTCTGGAAGGCTGTCTTACTGGCATTGAAGTCAAAAAGCCTTCCAGTCTCCCGTTGGCAAGAGGTGCTCCCTGATGCGCTCCATTCTGTTCGTTCACTCCTGTGTACGGCAACCAATGCTACTCCCCATGAGAGGATGTTTTCATTCCCTCGGAAGTCTTCCTCGGGGACCTCATTACCGTCTTGGTTGACGTACTCAGGACCCGTCCTCCTGCGGCGACATGTAAGGGCCCGCAAGTCCGACCCGTTGGTCGAACAGGTCCATCTCCTCCACGCCAACCCTCAGTATGCCTATGTGGCATTCCCTGACGGGTGAGAGGACACGGTCTCGATCCGAGACCTGGCGCCAGCAAGGGACGTAGCAATCCCTGTCGCTCCCATACCCCCTGTTACAAACCCCTTAACTCTTGTTTCTCCCCCGGACACGGCGCGGACAGCATCGGGACCATTGCTTAACCCTTTTACTCCCGTGTACAGCTTGCCTGAGTCCAGAGGATGGTCGCCACTTCAGGGCGTGTCGGGACTCCATGGATTACCGTCACCTCAGGGTCAACTGGCCTGTGAGTCTGTGGAGGAACAGCTGGACATCGCCTTGGGGAGAAGGCCACCGCAAGTGCCTACTCCGGTGTCTCTGCCGATATTGAGGAGGTCTCAACGACGGTGCAGTCCCCCTGACCGTCTGAACTTATAGACTGGTGACAAATTATTCTGTTTTTGTACCCCGCCGGCCTTTGTTCTCAAAGGAGGGGTGAATGTGGTGAACCATCGTTGGTTCCCACTGGATAGTACTGAGCCAGGGTCTGGCCAGTACTACAAGTATGTACATATGTTGCTGTTGGGTTAGGGATGGATTGTGCTACTTGTTGCTGTTGGGGTTAGGGTGGGGTTGTTACACCTTTGTATTGTAGTGTTGTGGTACATCCCAGTCGGGCTCCGCCTCCTGGGAGAGGTATAAAGGTCCCTGCTCTGGCTGGGACCCCTCAGTCTGGGATCGTGTATATAATTGTTGGCTGCTTTGTTACAGCAAATAAAAGCCTTTATTTCCTGAGCATCAAGCCTCGTGTATGATAACGCGCATCACCTTCCCAGTTGTTATTCTGATGGAGCACCAACACAGCTGTTTTTTGTTTCACTGGGCAAAGGCACCTGGTTCAGAAGTAGCGGTCCAGGTGGTTTGCACATGTTGTACTTGCTCTAGTGTTAATGCCTGTTTGGAGTGCCAGGTCAATGGCATAGCAGAACTTTTAGGATTTGATGCAAGCCATGTCCACCCTGTAGATGCATGGTTAGCTGTGCACAAGTTGCATCAAACCTTAGTGTGAAATAGCTGATTAAACTGAAAGTTGCTAGTTAGCTAACAGCTGCAATCACATTAGACTCAATTTCATGTCAATTATTCTTTGACATTATGCCTATAAAATTAGAATCCTACCTTTTATTTCTTGTTGGGAGTTCAATCCCCAAACTAGAAAATTGTGTCTACCAAAATATGGTATGGAAAAGCAATCTGCCAGTCTTTGTGCAGCCCTTATGATTGTAATCCAGTTACAAGCAAACCAACATTGGAATGTAAACGAAAATACTGTGGATGAGGATTTGGTTAAATGTCACGTTTGAAAGACCGCACTTCCTGAGGGATTGCTGCACTCAGAAGCGTCTGCTTCATGTGCCAAGTCTTCAAGGAGTGGGGCTAGAACTTACGACTTTCTGACTTGAGATTGCTACAATGTTGACTTTGGTGTCAGAACTCCAGTTCACATTTTTGTAATTATCCAGGCCAATCTTCATAATTGTTTAATCTTAGGTGGCTAATTAAAGTTGTAATTGTGTAGTCAGCTTAAAAATTCAAATTTTTGGAAGCTGAACATATGACTAAAATATTTGAATATCTAATTTAATTTAGCTTTTCATGTTGTAGACACAGGAGGACCCCCCCCCCCGGGCCATCCCCTTTACTGCAGAAATATGAACTTTAATAAAGTTCTCCAGGTTCTGAACTTTAGTTGCAGTGTACAGTCATTAACTAAACTGGTTGTTAACTCTACTTTGTTAACTAAAAAAATTGATACAAGCTATCAAAGGTTAAATTCTGTTTTATAGGGCGCAGAAGAAATATATTCTAATTTTTGTCCCAATAAAATTTAATATATAAAGACTTTTCCTAATGTATGGTATATGTTTAACTCTCAAAATGACAAGCATCTTCCAGCACCTGAAATATAGGCTAGACTTAAATCCTGTCACAAGAACTAGATTTTGAACCATCCATCTTTTTGCTGTGTATTTCCAGCTCTTCCAAGGTCTTAGTTCAGATTTTGCAGGATTTTCTTTTTTTTCAGCTCATGTTCTCAGCCTGCCATGACTAGACTTGTAGCATTTATTGACTTGGTCATGCCCCAGTAATTTGAGATGTTGTCTTCCTCAAGTTTTCCTAAGGCTGCTGTTAATTCACTAAATGGTTGCTAGCTTTCCTGAACAAGACTGTTTCCCTTTCCAATATTTCTATCTTTAATATTAACTATGCCAGGGATTGATAACACATCAAGGAATTTGATTTTTGAAACTTTAACGTTGAGCTGATGTATAAAATTATTGCTTTTATTCAAATATTTTATCTGAAAATCGAACCACAAATATTCTCTAGCGTTTAAACCATTACTGCTTGTACTATTTGAAATGGAATGAAGGAGAATTTATTTTGCATTAACTTAGTTAACAGTGAAAGACTTACATTTTCTTGTGTATATTTTGAATTTTTCTTGATTAAACTTCAAATTAATCTAAGCATCCCTCATTTTAGGATCCTTTTAAATATAGCTACCCGCCATTGCCAGATGATGATTTTCAAACGCCCATCTGTGAAAATGGTCCAATTCCAGGTGACGATGAATTAGATGGAAAAGAAAAAGGAGATGGAGATATCAAGGAAACTGTTGACACTAACCACAATGAAGAACCCTTGCTGAAAGCAAAAAAGGTAGAACTCTTTAAAATGTACTAAAATTGTAACCTAGCCAAATCAGATAATTTGGAACGTGTAATAATCATTGAGATTGTAATTCCGGTAATTTTATTGTTCACTTTCCAAAAAAATCTTATACCTGTTCTTGTTAATTGCAATATTCCATATCCATACATATATTTTGGCTCAAATACATATTGATAACATGGCAGCTTACAACTGGACAGGTAGGGTGTCTGCCAGTAAAAACATAACGTATAAAGAGAAAGGTGGATAAAGGCCATCAGCTCATCAAGGCTCATCCAACCATTAGTGTGTGCAACTCTTTCTCACTAGCCACTGGGGGAAAAACAGCAGAAACCTATTGTAAGGACATGGGAGTACCCTATGGAGTCTCATTTAAGTTTGGAACTGTATTCTGGGTGCAACAATGACTCTCAATGCCAAGTAATATCATAACACTTATTGAATAATAAGTGATATAACAATTATAATTGATAACATAAAAGAGAAGTTTAAAACAAAAGACAACTTTGCTTGCATACGATTTGATGTATTATTATCACATGCATTGAAAAGATTGTTCCTTGCGTGCTATACAGACAAAGCGTACCATACATAGAGAAGGAAAGGAGAGAGAATGCAGAATGTAGTGTTGCAGTCATAGCTAGGGTGTAGAGAAAGATCAACTTAATGCGAGGTAGGTCCATTTAAAAGTCTGGCCACAGGGAAGAAGCTGTTTTTGAGTCGGTTGGTACGTGACCTCAAACTTTTGTATCTTTCTTCAGAAGGAAGAGGGTGGAAGAAAGTATGTTTAGGGTATATCGGGTCCTTGATTATGCCGGCTGCTTTTCCGAGACAGTGGGAAGTGTAGACCGGGAGGCTGGTTTGCGTGATGGACTGGGCTTTGTTCACAACCCTTTGTAACTTGGACAGAGCAGGAGCCATTCCAAGCTGTGATACAACCAGTTGGTGAGAGTCGTAACAGACATGTCAAATTTCCTTAGTATCCTGAGAAAATAGAGGCATTGGTGGGCTTTCTTTAACTATAGCGTCGGTATGGAGGGACCAGGACAGGTTATTGTTGATGTAGACACCTAAAAACGTGAAGCTCTCGACCATTTCTACTTCATCCCATTGATGTAGACGGGCATGTCCTCTACTACGCTTCCCGAAATCGATGACTATCTCCTTCGTTTTGTTGAATTGAGGGAGAGATTATTGTTGCACCAGTTCATCAGATTCTCTCTCTTTCCTGTACTCCGTCTCATCATTGCTTGAGACCCGACCCAATACAGTGGTATCATCAGCAAACTTGAAAATCGAGTTGGAGGGGAATTTGACCACACAGTCATAGGAGTATAAGGAGTATAGTAGGGGGCTGAGAGCACAGCCTTGTGGGGCACCGGTGTTGAGGAGGATCATGGAGAAGGTGTTGTTGCCTATCCTTACCAATCGCGTGCGGTCTGTGGGCTAGGAAGTTCAGGATCCGGTCGCAGAGGGAGGAGCTGAGCCCCAGACCACAGAGTTTGGTCGGAATAATGGTGTTGAAAGCTGAGCTGTAGTCAATAAATAGGAGTCTGATGTACAATATCCACTATATTGCAAATATATACTGTATTACAAATGTCAACCACAGATTGGTCTGTTCACAACTAATTTGGTAAAATTCACCTTGGAGCATACTTCAAGTCTTCAAATATTTCAAATCTACAAATAACCTTACACGAGCAGGCACTTCAGTCAGTCACTTCGTTCCCAACCATTCCTCCCGTAGTCTTGTGTAATTTGACTATTCCATTACAATTGCAGCAGGGAATCATGGAATCCATGTCCTTTTAAGCTAAATTTCTGGCTCCTTTCCAGACTTTTTGAGGCTCTCTGTCAAGACAAGAGTCTGGTATGCATCCTTGTGCAGTTCTGGTCACCCTATTACAGAAAGGATATTATTAAACTGGAGGGAGTACAGAGGAGATTTGCTAGGATGCTACCGGGACTTGATGGATTGAGTTATAAGGAGAGGCTGAATAGACTGGGACTTTTTTCTCTGGAGCGTGGGAGGCTGAGGGGTGACCTTATAGAACATAGAACAGTACAGGCCCTTCGGCCCTCGATGTTGTGCTGAGCTTTGTCCGAAACCAAGATCAAGCTATCCCACTCCTTATCATTCTGGTGTGCTCCATGTGCCTATCCAATAACAGCTTGAAAGTTCCTAAAGTGTCCGACTCCACTATCACAGCAGGCAGTCCATTCCACACCCCAACCACTCTGCATAAAGAACCTACCTCGGACATCCCTCTTGTATCTCCCACCATGAACCTTATAGTTATACCCCTAGTAACAGCTACATCCACCCGAGGAAATAGTCTCTGAACGTCCACTCTATCTATCCCCCTCATCTTATAAACCACTGTTGGGTCGCCTTTCATCCTCCTCTGCTCTAGAGAGAAAAGCCCTAGCTCCCTCAACCTTTCCTCATGGGACCTACCCTCCAAACCAGGCGGCATCCTGATGGATCTCCTCTGCACTCTCTCTCCAATGCTTCCACATCCTCCTTGTGGTGGGGTGACTGGAACTGCGTGCAATGTTCCAGGTGTGGTCTCGCCAAGGTCCTGTACAGTTGCAGCATAACCCCACGGCTCTTGAACTCAAACCCCCTGTTAATAAATTCTAACACACTATAGGCCGCCTTCGCGGCTCTATCCACTTGAGTGGCAACCTTCGGAGATCTGTGGATATGGACCCCGGGATCTCTCTGTTCCTCCACATTCCTCAGAGCCCTGCCGTTGACCCTGTAATCCGCATTCAAATTTGTCCTACCAAAATGAATCGCCTCGCACTTGTTGGGGTTTGACTCCATCTGCCATTTTTCGGCCCAGCTCTGCATCCTATCGATGTCTCTTTGCAGCCTACAACAGCCCTCCACCTCATCCACTTCTCCACCAATCTTGGTGTCATCAGCAAATTTACTGACCCACCCTTCAGCCCCCTCCTCCAAGTCATTGATAGAGATCACAAATAGCAGGGGACCCAGCACTGATCCCTGTGGTGCACTGCTGGTAACTGGGCTCAAGTCTGAAAATTTTCCATCCATCACCACCCTCTGTCTTCTATGAGATAGCCAGTTACTTATCCAATTGGCCAAATTATAGAGGTCTATAAAATAATGAGGGGCATAGACAAGGTAGATAGTCAATATCTTTTCCCAAAGGTCGGGGAGTCTAAAACTAGAGGGCAGAGGTTTAAGGTAAGAAGGGAGGAGTAGAAAAGTGTCCAGAGGGGCAATTTTTTCACAGAGGGTGGTGAGTGTCTGGAACAAGCTGCCAGAGGTAGTAGTAGAGGCAGGTACAATTTTATCTTTTAAAAAGCATTTAGATGGTTACATGGGTATGATGGGTATAGAGGGATATGGGCCAAATGCGGGCAATTGGGATTAGCTTAGGGGTTTAAAAAAAAAGGGCGGCATGGACAAGTTGGGCCGAAGGCCTGTTTCCATGCTGTAAACCTCTATGACTCTATGACATAGATGACAATGTAGGATCAGTAAGTTTGCCGCTGACACAATAGAGGGATTAGTGGGTAGATATGGGGGTAGGGCCTGGGTGGGATTGTGGTCGGTGCAGACTTGCTGGGCCAAATGGCCTCTTTCTGCACTGTAGGGTTTCTATGATTCTCACTGCAGACTTCGCAATATTCAAGCTGTCTATGCATCTTTTGATGGTGTCTCCTGTCAATCAAATTGCACCTTCATCAATCAAACTTCATCTTCTGATTCCAAACCATAGTTAACCATGTGTAAGGCTATTCATTGTCCTAGCTTGTAGTTCAAGGGTCATTGAATTGAGTAAGTAAAAGGACTTCTGATAAATAAAACACAACTTTAATTTAGTAGTCCAACTTGAAAAGGGAAATCAAAGATGTAGACCAAATACCAAAATGGTCAGTATGAAAAAATACTATCTATGGAAAACAGTGAATAATATCACTACTGATTGATTATTTGTAAAGCACAATTGCAGAAGGTCTGCAAAGTAACTTTAAATATTCAATACAGGCTTTCAATCCAGAACAAAGTAGAAATAAAATGTAAAAATACACAATTGCAAAAATTAATGGCTGCGGACCTCAGGCTTTTACTGTGACCACTTTTAGGCAAATATCTGGGAAAATTCTTCTGAGAATCAGGCATGCTACAGGAGCCATAACGAGTAACATTGAGAGTGTTGGCAGATGGAATTCAGTATGAAGTCATCAACTTCAGATTTAAGAAAGACCAGTAAAATTATTTTCTTAATGAAGAAAGATGTGTTATCAGGAGGGACAAAGGGATTTAGATCACCACATGCATATCATAAAAGTGTAGGTACAAAAAGCAATACAAGGACAAGTGGTGGTCTTTATCTTGGAGGGAGGATGTTATGCTTCAGTTGTACAGAAGCTTGAGACTAAATCCGAAGTACTGCATTCAGTTTTAGACACCACATCTTGGGGGAAAATAATGTGTCGATTATGGATTAGTTACGGTGCACATTCCCAGAGACAAGAACCGGAGGCTAGGTTGCATAAGCTTATTTGTATTTAATTTCAGAAGTTTAAGCAGTTTCAAAATGAAGGGATTCAATGGAGAAGATATAAAACAACTATTTCCTCAGGTGGGGGGAATCCTGAACAATGATAATAGTGAAATTCGGAGCCTGGAGTGTTTTTTCATACAAATAATAGCGGAATGTTGAAACTTTCTCCCTCAAAAGGATGTGGACCTGATTCACTTGAAAGTTTGAAGACGGTTATTGATGAATTTCGCTAGATGATGGAATTAAAGGGTGTGGATCAAAGTCAGGTGAACATAGTTGACCTACTCATCAACTGTGATGGAATGATAGAACAGGCTTGAGAGGCTGAGTGATGAACTCCAGTTCCTATATTTTTATATTCTCTCTCCTGCAGATACAGAAAATGAAGAATGTTCTAATTGTGTGCATGTATACCCTTTGACTAGGAAAACAGTTTGTAATATACTTGGGGATGTTTCTATTGATGGCACTTATCCACGGGAAGGAGTTTGAGTACAAGTTGATATTTTTACTTTGGCTCTTTTACATAGATGCTTCTTCTCCAGCCTTCCCAACTGTGCATTGGAAAGGATTATTGGGGCATGACCACTCCCTATATATTGCATAATTATGTTGCATTTTATAATCGTTGTCATCACGAAACAGATCTCTCTACTTGCTGTCATAGAAATTTAGTTTTTTTTAAAATGAAGCCTTTGCTGCAATCCCTGGATACCTCCAAGAAAAATGCAATTTCTATTTTGATTTAGTTGTGTAGGACATAGCCCAATAACTATGAATTATAACATTCATCTGCCATGGGAGGTGAAGAATATGTTATAGCAGTAATGTGCTATAAAAATCTACATATGGGGGTCTCTTGAAGTGGTCCTAATGTATTGACTTTGTAATGTAATGTGTTTTACAGTTCTAGATTAATATACTTTAAGTCAATAAACTATTAATTTTGAGCGACATTGCTTACTGGCTATTGTATCTGCTTTTACTCACTTTTATGCACTTTTTCCTAGAGGTATTCTTTTGTCTTTTCAAAATCCATATCATTTGCTGTGCATCACCTGGGAAGGCGTTAAATGCTATTGAAATAACTGCTAGAAGTTGCATAATTTCACTATCTGGCCCATTTGATTTTTTGTTTTCCTTTCAGTTTGTTGGGTGATGCAAATGAAACGACTGCCCAGCGCTTATTTAATTACTTTGTCTCATGTTTTCCAAATCCTCCACCCCACTTCAAACTTGGAAAGTTATTTTACCTAGAACAGAACCTGCCAGATTCTCCCAATATGTTGAGGACCATTGTATAATGCGGCTGGTTCCATTATCTTCCATTATATATCATGGAATATGGTGAAACAAAGCTGTCTCTCGCACAGTCCTGATTTATTAAGTGGTCTTCTGCCCACTTTCACACTCTTATGACCAATAGCTTAATGGCACTATTTAATGTCATTACAGTAGGAACATGGTAGCACAATGGTTATTATTGGACTAGTAATCCAAAGGCCTGAACTAACGATCTGCAGACACGAGTCAAATCCTAAATGGTAGCTGGACAATCCAAACTCAGTTAATTAAATAAGTCAATATAAATTTGTATCAATAATGGTGACCATGAAACTACTAGATTGTCATCAAAACCCATCTGGTTCACTAACGTTCTTTTGAGAATAAAACCTGCCATCCTTGGCTGATCTGGATTATATGAAGTGCCAATTCACAGCAATGTGGTCACTCTTAGCTGCTCCCTTCAAACATATCTACATATTTAGCTACCATGTCAGACTGTAAAATGCGATGCCATATGTTGCAATGAGTGCGTGTTTTCCTTTGAAGCAGAAAATACTTGTTATCCCTAGAACTGATACAGAGTCATTAAAATGCAAGACTCTCCTCTTTCTCCCCCGCCCCCTACACACCTCCAGAGGGCTTTCAGATGTGAAGACTCCTTAGCTTTGAGAGAACAGAAGGCAGGAAGGTGCTTCACCTCAACATTAACTTATTTGCTTGGTAGAACAATGGCTCATTTGGAATTAACACAGCAGCCATTTTGTTTTAGCTTTGATAAGGGCAGGCTGCAAAAGCCACTTTGTGCAGATCCCCCAGGAAGAGCTGTGAGAGACATCATCAGAGAGGGTTCTGGGCCAAGGGAGAACAAAAGAACGTATCCAGAAATCAGCTGTTGTTCTGCTGAAAAGAATCTAGACAATCTTCAAGTATCATGACCACAAACTAGTGAGGAACAAGAAACACTCTCTCTATTCTCTCATTCTCTCATCCTCTCTCTATCTGAGACCAACAAGCTTCAACGTCAACCCTTCGTTCCAGGGAACCAATATTTCAGCTGCAATCTATGTGCCTGTAACGATATCTTAAAGGTCTGAACTGAATTTTGTCTTTATAATTGTACTTTATCCTTATTTGCATTTAACCTTTATGTATTCAGTTGGTTAAGTTGCAGCAGTAGTTCTGTAATAAATGAACCTTTATCTTGTTTAAGACAAAAACTTCGGTTATTTTTCAGTTGAATTACTCAAATTTAAATGGGAGCTGCATATGCATGAACACATACACACGCACAAATTCTGAGCTCTTTGAGGAAACAGCTTGTTACATTGTTGTGACAAAATGTTTAATTGGTTCCCTCTAATATATTTTCTCATGCTATATTCTCCTATATCAATTGCTGGTTTTTGTGCTTTGCTTAAATTTCCACTTAACAAATTATTTGTCAGATGAGAGTGCAGTTAGATGTGATGAATATGATTAAATTTCCAATCTTTGTCTTCAATAAGATGTGAATTTTTTTCCTTGCATATAGGTTTCTTTTGATGACACTGAACGGTTAGATTCAAAGACAAAATCAGTGAAGAAACCGCAAACAGTATTCAAAGGATCATTGCTACACATAAGGTATTTCAGTTACATTTATATGGTGCATTCCAACTGATGTCCTGTATTAGGGTATTGTTTAAAATTGTGTGTGCAGGTGAGCAAAGTTATGAATGTTGGGTATGAGTTCTAGTTATAAGACGTTGTTAGTAGGTGAGTGATAGGGGTAATTGAGGGGTGACTGAGGCTGTTAGTACAATTGGTGGAATAGGCATTTGAAGATATGTATACGCACCTTGACTACTTGTGTCAGGTCATTGAACTTTATACTGCACTGCATCCAAGTCCTTGGTGCTAGATTCCTGACGTGACCACCATGGCTAAATGCTCACACTGCCTCCAGAGCTTGTTTGGAGAGCCTGAAGGTCCCTTGCTGCTCTCCAGCTCCTGCGCTCTCTTGGAGCCAGCATTCTTCCATGTTCTGTCCTTCCCAAGTCAAGCTCACTTTTACAGTGATTTCTAGCACTTGCTTCAGCCAAAATTTCCATGCTGACTTTAAGTAGTTCAGTAGGCTTAAGTTCCTGTTAGTCCCCCTCCATTTTGCTCTGCTTACTCAGCTAGCAGTTGCTTCACAGCACATTTAGAACTGGCTGCAAGTTAGTCATTTAGCATGAATAGCAGTCCGAATTTTGCATGTTGCCCAAAAGCGATGGATGTAGCTTAAATATACATCACAATCCTCATACCTGTTTTCTGGAATAATCAAATTTCATTTTTAGCATTGGAGATGTGTACAATTCTATATCTAGATAGTTTGTAGAAATCTGACTCTGGAAAGTGGAACATTGACTTTAGAAGTAGATGTACTGTAGTATTTGCAAATTGTTATAATAATTACATAGAGAGAATTGTTTAATATTTCTGATGTCTTAACTTCAGACCACTAGTCTAAAATTAGATTGTTGCTCCAAAGCTATTGCTGGTTATATTGTGGGATACTTTTTTTTAAGAAGCAAGGAAGGAACTTTCTATTCCTTTTTTAGTATGTAGTAAATTGAGTGGTTGAAATGCATGCTACACTGTTGTGGTAATAGTGCTGTGGAACATGTAGGTCATTGTAACCTACATCACAATCAATGGTGCCTTTATTTCAGCAGATGATTAGAGAAATGTACGTTGTACATTAATGGTACTGCTTGTTGTTTTGAAATGCTATGTAATTTTTGAACCTTGGTTTTGTCCTTGAGATTTTGTACATCTACATGTTGAGCTCACAGACTTCGTGCATGATACAGAGAAAATGAATCAGAACATAAATTGTGTGGTGAAGAGAGTTCTGCAGTACAGACTCTCTTGTATAATCATTTATGTTCAAATCGAACATCTATTTTTTTCAACCAGCTATGCTTATTTTTTGTTTGTTTTAAAAAGCCCTGCTGAAGATATTCACTTTGGCTCTAAAGAAAGTGGAGAAACAAAATGTTTGATAGTTCTGACCAATGTGACAAAGAACCCTGTTGCATTTAAGGTAAGTTATTTCTCTCAGTAATGACTGATTCCAAGACCAGGAACATTCATAGAATCATAGAAACCCTACAGTGCAGAAAGAGGCCATTGGGCCCATCGAGTCTGCACCGAACACAATCCCACCCAGGCCCTACCCCCATTTCCCTACATATTTGCCCACTAATCCCTCCAACCTACACATCTCAGGACACTAAGGGGCAATTTTAGCATGGCCAATCAATCTAACCCGCACATCTTTGGACTGTGGGAGGAAACCGGAGCACCCGGAGGAAACCCACGCAGACACGAGGAGAATGTGCAAACTCCACACAGATAGTGACCCAAGCCGGGAATCGAACCCAGATCCCTGGAGCTGTGAAGCAGTAGTGCTAACCACTGTGCTACCGTGCCGCCCTTCATTTGTGTTAAGCTGTTAAGCTCACATATCTGATTACCAATAAAAGCAAACATTTTTAAAGGTGTAGTTCTGGAATTTGGTAGCACGGGCCTATATTCTCTGACGTTTAGAAGAATGAGTGGTGACCTGATTGAAACTTAAAGTCTGAGAGGCTTTGATAGGTAGATGATGATTCACTGTTTCCCCTGGCTGGAGAGTCCAGAATGGGAGGGGTGGAGAGTCCAGAATGGGGGGGGGGTGTCGTGGTCATACAGGGGGGGGGGGGTGTCGTGGTCATACGGGGGGGGGGGGGGTGTCGTGGTCATACGGGGGGGGGGGGGGGGTGTCGTGGTCATACGGGGGGGGGGGGGGTGTCGCGGTCATACAGGGAGACTATTTAGGATTGAGATTAGGTGCTGCTTTATTCAGAGGGTTGTGAATCTTTAGAGTTCTCTACCCGAGATATGTGGACACTTCATTGAGTATATTCCAAGCTGAGAACCATTGGTTTCTTTGGACACTAAGGAAATTGAGGGATAATGGTGATAGGGTGGGAAAGTTGAGTTTGGGTAGAAAATCTGCCTAACAGTTCTTTGCTGTTAATTCAATGGTCATAGAATGGTGCAGTAGGCTCATGGGTTATGTGGCAAATTTCTGCTGCTGCTTCTGATGGTAATTGGCTATATTTTGTGAAAGTGAAGGTATTTAAACAATTCCTGTAAAAATCCCCAAATAATTTTGCCCTTGCCATATAAACTGAGATTTATTCCAAAATGATAAGTATGTGAATGTGATCTGGTCGCAATTATACCATGATTGACCCAGTTCTGCAAGTCCTAGAGATAACATTAGTCTTGTGTTTACATCTTCCTCCACCACGGGATGTGGTGCTCTATAACCAGTTAACTAGTTTTAAAAATGCAGTCTCTTTTGTAATGTCCAAAGTACGGAACCCAGTTTGCATGCAGAAATGTCCAACAAAAGCCATTTGATTATCTCCAGGTAATCTATTTTAATGTTGATTAATGGGAATGTGTTGACCAGCGTTCTGAGAACCACCTTGCTGTTCTTTGAACTACCCTGGTTTTTTTTTTGCAGGATTAATGTTTCCTCCAGGAGACCACTAACATTGCAGCACTCAACTCGTGTGCTGCACCCAAATGTCAGCCTAAATTAAGTGTTCGAGCCTCTGGAGTGGGGAAGATTAGTTTGCACTTCAGAACAGATTGTCCTGAGATGCTTTTAAAGTTTTCCTTCCCTCAAAGATAGAAGTTTCCCATGTATTGATTTGGAGCGTAATTTGAATTATTTTGGAGCAGTCGCACATTGTTTGAAATTTCTATAAGTGCAGAGTATTTCGAATTTTGGGCACTTTTTCTTTTAACATTGAGTAAATAAATCATTCTGGAAATTAGAAACAACCTCTAGTTTCTGAACATTTTTCCAATTTTTTTGGAGATGTTTATGCAACTTTGTCAAGTGCTGGAAAATGATTTTTGAAAATGGATCTTCCATACATTATTTCTCTGAGGTCCATGTGACCTGTTTAGAAAAAAATTCCTATAATCAATGGGTAATAACATAGCAATGGTATTCAAGTCCTCTGTCTTTCTTTTTCTGAACAAGGTTAGAACAACAGCCCCAGAGAAATACAGGGTGAAACCAAGCAATGGCAGCTTCGAGCCAGGGACTTCACTGGATATTCTAGTGTCACTCCATGGAGGTATAACATGTCTTAGTCTTATTGTTTAAATAGAGTTCTGAATAATGGATTTAATTGTGATCAGTCAATTGTTTTGGTATTTGTAAAACAAAACAAACTGAAAATAATTTAAGATATTTTATCAGTCAGCCTATTTTGCAGACCACTTTAGTCAATTGGCTGAAACTTGGGCATCTTTTATACCTTTCAAATGTTTAACTCTCATCATGCTCAAGTAATTGGAAATATGTTTAGTACATGACTCAAATGGAGCTCCAATCCACCGTCAAATTCTTTGCTCTCAGTCACAATGTTAGTTGGAAATACTGATGACTTTGGCCTCTTTCTTACAGTAAAATCAATTAACTCATATAGAAAGCATTTTATCTTTGTTTGCTGTCCTTGCCATGCATGCACTGTATTTGCCCATGCTGTGCATATGCAGTGTACTGCTTTATTCTGACGTCATTATGAATGATGGAGTAAGTAGTGGCCAGGAGCAGGGATGCTCATCAAACCGCTATTAAGGACAATGCTTAAAAATACCTCCCCTTCTCCGAGACGGTGGGGCAGAGGAGAAGAATAGAGCAGGGAATTGGGAATGAGGATGGAGGGGTGGCCTCTAATTCACCGATGTTGTCTGCTCTTCCGGATTACAATCTGCATATTCCCTACCTTTGGAGCTCTGGGGCTCCTCACAATTTATGAATTTCCTACTCCAGAGCCTCTTCCCCATAACTCAATTATGTCACGGAGAGGAGGCCCTGGAGCTGCAACCATGATGTATGGAGGTTGTAATCTGAATAAAATCCAACCGGCATGGTGCCCCTGCAAATGCGTCATTGATTTTCTGTGCATTCATGAAGGGGATAAATGGCCATCTTGAGTTGGCTGGAGACCATGTTTATCTTTGAGACGGCCATTTTACTGAATTGCCAAGTGATTCTAAATGTTAACTGTTCATTGTATACATATTTGTGCCTCTTGGCTCTTGTTCCTTTTGTACTTTTAAAAATACATCCGTGTAGGAACAGACATTTGTTACAACTGGCTCCTGGGCGTGATCCCCCAATTTGTTACCCTCTGTGGGAGCTATCTCAGCACAAACCCCAATATGTTGTAATTCCGGACAGGGCACCTCCAAATAGTTATGCCCCTGCTGAGGAGGGAGGAACTGAGAAATCATAGAAACCCTACAGTGCAGAAGGAGGCCACTCGGCCCATCGAGTCTGCACCGGCCACAATCCCACCCAGGCCCTACCCCCATACCCCCACATATTTGACCCGCTAGTCCCTCTAACCTACGCATCTCAGGACTCTAAGGGGCAATTTTTAACCTGGCCAATCAACCTAACCTGCACATCTTTGGACTGTGGGAGGAAACCGGAGCACCCGGAGGAAACCCACGCAGACACGAGGAGAATGTGCAAACTCCACACAGACAGTGACCCGAGCCGGGAATCGAACCCAGGACCCTGGAGCTGTGAAGCAGCAGTGCTAACCATTGTGCTACCGTGCCGCCCGTCTTTTTTACCCGCTTTGGTTGGTCGCAACTAGGTTAATTTAGAAATATCCCTTCCTTTGTGGATACCTCTTTTCAGTCCAAAAGTATCTTGTGTTTTAAAAGGAGTCAATTTAACCAAGGTTTTTTTTTGAGTTTTGGTTTATTAGTTACTAAAATGTGAAAAATAATAGAACACACCATCCGTTCACAGACTAGAAATGAGAAATTAGTCTAAAAGTGAAAGTTTAAAAAAAGTCAGTCTTTGACTTGTCCGTGAGGAGTAGGTGGTGAAACATTGCAGTCTTTAAGGTTCATGATTCCGGTACTGCTGACTTCAGTAGGTGAGCGGTTTATTTGGAGATTCCTGGTTCTGCAGTTTAGCTGGCAGGAATTGTCCTGCTTCCTTTTCAACTTTGACTTTGTCAGAAGCAAGTCAAGTCAGCAAACGGAGCGAGCAACTTTACTTACCAACTCAGGGGTGCATAGTCGATGTTCTTCAGCTGCAGCCCCCACAGCGCACACTAGCACAATGGAACTAACATGCACAGATCAGTGTTGCAGTTGATTTTGAGAGACTGGATTCTGCAGGGTAGCTTGAAAGCTGCCTGATTTCCTTTAGCTTGGGACATTTGCTGAGCTTTTTTTCATCGACAGAGAGAGATCTCACACACTGACACCCCAGCACCAGTTCTCCCTGATCAGGTCTGCAGCTGTTTTTATCCCAATTCGTTTTATATTCCTGGAATGGGAAAACTGCAAATGGGTCTGGCACATAATTTACAAGTTCATAGAAGTTTTGGCTGAGATGGGAATCGGCTTCCATTATCTCCACAGGAGATGACAGTTTACTGCATTGCCCCTTCCTTTGAAATATCTCTGTATGAAAAGGGCGTGACATTCCATTGTCTCTTTAGGGGCTTGGTATAATCCACATAAGAATTCCAGCAAATGGTTACTTTGCAGTCTCAGAATTTATATTCTGTCATCGGTTTATATGTCCATTTCTGAAAACACACATCATCTTACTAAAAGTTTTGAGTTATAGTCAATCGTCATGACGCATTTTAAACAGAATTTGTTCTTTGAGGGTATGTTTTTTTTTTCTTGACGAAATCATATTTGGGTGCTGCATAAATGTTTGTTCTGAGGCTGTTTTTGACTAATACCGGTAGAAGAAATGAGCGAACAGAAAAGTTGCCAATTATTTCCTGTAGCATTCTGCAAATGTTTGGTAAAATATATTCCCTTAAAAACTCTGTTCAAAAGTTAAAGGTAAGCATAACTCCTGTTCCTTCCTCTGCCGCTCTGGAGCAACAGTATTGATTATATCATAGATGTTAGCTCCTTGGGTCAGCTGTCAGTAATTAATTCAAGCAATTCTTGATGTGATTCATATCCGTTAATCTTAGCAAGATGTTCAGCTGAAAACAGCATCAAAGTTTATCCTCAACTATTGTTCATAGATCAGTTAAATTGCTAACATAGAACAGTACAGCACAGAACAGGCCCTTCGGCCCACGATGTTGTGCCGAGCTTTATCTGAAACCAAGATCAAGCTATCCCACTCCCTATCATCCTGGTGTGCTCCATGTGCCTATCCAATAACCGCTTAAATGTTCCTAAAGTGTCTGACTCCACTATCACTGCAGGCAGTCCATTCCACACCCCAACCACATTCTGCGTAAAGAACCTACCTCTGATATCCTTCCTATATCTCCCACCATGACCCCTATAGTTATGCCCCCTTGTAATAGCTCCATCCACCCGAGGAAATAGTCTTTGAGCGTTCACTCTATCTATCCCCTTCATCATTTTATAAACCTCTATTAAGTCTCCCCTCAGCCTCCTCCGCTCCAGAGAGAACAGCCCCAGCTCCCTCAACCTTTCCTCATAAGACCTACCCTCCAAACCAGGCAGCATCCTGGTAAATCTCCTCTGCACTCTTTCCAGCGCTTCCACATCCTTCTTATAGTGAGGTGACCAGAACTGCGCACAATATTCCAAATGTGGTCTCACCAAGGTCGTGTACAGTTGCAGCATAACCCCACGGCTCTTAAACTCCAACCCCCTGTTAATAAAAGCTAACATACTATAGGCCTTCTTCACAGCTCTATCCACTTGAGTGGCAACCTTTAGAGATCTGTGGATATGGACCCCAAGATCTCTCTGTTCCTCCACAGTCTTCAGAACCCTACCTTTGACCCTGTAATCCACATTTAAATTAGTCCTACCAAAATGAATCACCTCACATTTATCAGGGTTAAACTCCATTTGCCATTTTTCAGCCCAGCTTTGCATCCTATCTATGTCTCTTTGCAGCCGACAACAGCCCTCCACCTCATCCACTACTCCACCAATCTTGGTGTCATCAGAAAATTTACTGATCCACCCTTCAGCCCCCTCCTCTAAGTCATTAATAAAAATCACAAAGAGCAGAGGACCAAGCACTGATCCCTGTGGCACTCCGCTAGCAACCTTCCTCCAGTCCGAAAATTTTCCATCCACCACCACCCTCTGTCTTCGATCAGATAGCCAGTTACCTATCCAATCTGCCAACCTTCCCTCTATCCCACACCTCCTTACTTTCATCATAAGCCGACCATGGGGGACCTTATCAAACGCCTTACTGAAATCCATGTGTATGACATCAACTGCCCTACCTTCATCAACACACTTAGTTACCTCCTCAAAAAATTCTATCAAATTTGAGAGGCACGACTTGCCCTTCACGAATCCGTGCTGACTATCCCGGATTAATCCACATCTTTCTAAATGGTCGTAAATCCCATCCCCAAGGACCTTTTCCATCAATTTACCAACCACCAAAGTAAGACTAACCGGTCTATAATTACCAGGGTCATTTCTATTCCCTTTCTTAAACAGAGGAACAACATTCGCCACTCTCCAGTCCTCTGGCACCATCCCTGTGGACAGTGAGGACCCAAAGATCAAAGCCAAAGGCTCTGCAATCTCATCCCTTGCCTCCCAAAGAATCCTAGGATATATTTCATCAGGCCCAGGGGACTTATCGACCTTCAGTTTGTTCAAAACTGCCAGTACATCCTCCCTCCGAACAACTATTTCCTCCAGCCTATTAGCCTGTAACACCTTCTCTCCCTCAAAAACATGGCCCCTCTCCTTGGTGAACACTGAAGAAAACTATTCATTCATCACCTCGCCTATCTCTATTGACTCCATACACAAGTTCCCACTACTGTCCTTGACCTCACCCTGGTCATTCTTTTATTCCTCACATGAGTAAAAAGCCTTGGGGTTTTCCTTGATCCGACCCGCCAAGGACTTCTCATGTCCCCTCCTAGCTCTCCTAAGCCCCTTTTTCAGCTCATTCCTTGCTAACTTATAACCCTCAGTCGAGCCATCTGAACCTTGTTTCCTCATCCCTACATAAGCTTCCCTTTTCCTTTTCACAAGACATTCCACCTCTTTCGTGAACCATGGTTCCCTCACTCGGCCATTTCCTCCCTCCCTGACAGGGACATACCTATCAAGGACACCCAGTATTTGTTCCTTGAAAAAGTTCCACTTTTCATTAGTGCCTTTCCCTGACGGTTTCTGTTCCCATCTTATGCCCCCTAATTCTTGCCTAATCGCATCATAATTGCCTCTTCCCCCAATTGTAAACCTTGCCCTGCCGTACGGCCCTATCCCTCTCCATTGCAATAACAAAAGACACCGAATTGTGGTCACTATCTCCAAAGTGCTCTCCCACAACCAAATCTAACACTTGGCCCGGTTCATTTCCCAGTACCAAATCCAATGTGGCCTCACCTCTTGTCGGCCTATCCACATATTGTTTCAGGAAACCCTCCTGCACACACTGCACAAAAACTGCCCCATCCGAACTATTTGACCTACAAAGGTTCCAATCAATATTTGGAAAGTTAAAGTCCCCCATGACAACTACCCTGTGACCCCCGCACATATCCATAATCTGCTTAGCAATTTCTTCCTCCACATCTCTCTTACTATTTGGGGGCCTATAGTAAACTCCTAACAACGTGACTGCCTCTTTCCTATTTCTAACTTCAGCCCATATTACCTCAGTGTGCAGATCCCCCTCAAAGTGCCTTTCCGCAGCCGTTAGACTATCTTTGATTAACAATGCCACTCCTCCACCTCTTTTACCATTTTAATGATTGATTAAACTTTGATTAATCTTGTCTCTATAGCTGTGCTACTCCAAAGTGGCACAAAATTAAGATATTATAGGATGTCTATGTTGAGATTTCTATTTCTTGCATGTAAACATCTGTAAAGTTTCAGATTTCAATAGCTACATGTGGTGGTGAATATGATTTATGTATGTGATATTTTCAACTGCATTATATAGCAAATTAGTGTCTGGTTTAACTCCCGATGAGATATAGCCACCCTAAACACTGGATATGGTCACAACGTAATTGCAAGATGCTGTGCTGTAGATGTGTCTCTGTTTACTTTATTGCCCTTTTCATGGTGTCCTATCAGATCTGCATTCAACATAGACAAGTAAACTATTCAAAAAATATATTTAAAAACTTGTAGTGTGCATAAGACATTGATGCAATCTCTTATGGCATTTGATAAATGTGTCTAATCTTAGTTGTTACTACTTTGGATGATGAACCCTCTTGGGCTTGGTACTTGTACATTTAATGAATCCTATCTTTGGATGTCGTTTACATAATATGTATTTTAATCCTTGTTTGAATGAGAAGATAGCTAAAAGTGTAGCAGATTTATGAAGTGTATCTGAAAATGTAAACTTTTGTAGCAATTCCAAGTTTCATGTAATATGAAGTAGGCTGTCAATAATGAATAATATCTGACAAACTTGAGACACTGGTACTAATTGGAACTCGTGCATATCTCTAGCAGTCTATGTTGAAACTACTGCTTCACACCATTGTGTCTGTGCACAGATTATCAATTGACTGGATTAAGATAATAACATTTATGTGATCCTTAAATGTTCCACTACAGTTTAGTCAAACTAAATGTCTTCCCTTGTCAACCTGGCAGAATCGTACTCATCAAAGCATACCTTACAGACAATATCCCAGACTCTCCGTCACTGTTTCCTGCGCATCTGTCCGACTGGCCTGACAAATCCACCAGAAGTGGCAACAGTGACCCTAAGAATGCTTAACATTGTCTCTGGCCCCTACGAAGCCTCATGCACCAGGTTAAACATTGGCAAAAATTGCCACCTACCATCCTCCTTCAGCTGATGAATCTATCCTCCTCCATCCTGGACACCAATTGGAAAAGGCACTAAGAGTAGTAAGAATAGAGTGTACTCTGGGTGGGAGGCTTCAATGCCCATCTTTAAGAGTAACTCACTGGCATTTGAACTGGCGGCTCGCCAAGTCCTGAAGTATATATCTGTCAGAATGGCCTGTGGCAGGTAGTGAGAGAACCAGCATATTTCCTTTACCAATCTACCTGTCACAGATGTATCTATCCATGATAGGAATGAGCACCACACAGTCCTTATTGAGGAAAAAGTCCTGGATGCTGCCCGGGTGGCTGAACATTTCCACATTTCCTAGCTTTATCAGATTTCCAGCATCTGCAGTGTTTCTCTTTTGTGTTATGTTTGGTTACATGCCAGTCCACAGGCATAATATGTAAAAATAAAAAATTGCAGCCGAAGTTTTGGCTAGTTTGATTTTTTTTTAAATGCCATCTGGTCTCATAATTCTGCATCTTGAGCTCAGCCTTTTGTTTTAGAATGGTTTGCTTATCTGCTGTAATCTCAAACAGATTCGTATCCACCTATAGTGCACTCACATTTTGAGTTCAACTGTCATGAAAATTCAGCATGCGAGGGTTGTCAATTTGTAAATACGGTCTATATTTTCATAAGTAGCTGGCTACTTCTGTATGTAACTTATAAAGATTGGGGGAAAGAGTTAACACTGCTGCCTCAAAGTGCCATGGACCCGGGTTCAATTCCGGCCTTGGGTGACTGTGTGGAGTTTACACGTTCTCCCCGTGTCTGTCACCTCCGGGTGTTTTGGTTTCCCCTCAGTCCAAAGATGTGCAGGTTTAGTGGATTGGTCATGTTAAATTGCCCCTTAGTGTCCTAAGATGTTCAAGTTGGATGGATTAGCCATGGTAAAATGTGTGGTGTTATGGGGATGTGGGGGGCAGATTAGACCGTCTGAGAATAGGTGCAGACTGGATGATTCAAATGGCCTCCTACACTGTGGGGATCCTATGGATTGTTCCAATCAAGTTTTTCTGAACTTTACATTCATATCTTGGAACGTGTTTTAGAACAGATATTTAGCTCGTGGAAAATTTTCTTTAGCACTCTGGACCTTTTGAAGAGATCAATTGAAATTAATTTGCATTTTTTCCAAAGCTTGGCCACTTTATCACGTTTCCCTCACATAAAATAACATGTGCTTTGACCCACTAATAGAAATATTGGTGCCTAACAGAATACCAATTAACTGTTGATGAATTTCAGACTAGTCGTCTCACGCATCCACTTATCCATGCGGCAGGTTTCGCAGATACAAAGCTGCAAGTGTCTCATTTATCTGCAGTTTTTAGTAATATCTATGACCATAACTCCATAGAGGACATGATAGAGTTAAAGAGCATCAGACAAAATGCTTCATTTTAAAATTGACTTGTGCTTCTTTGTTTTTGGTGCAAATTTGTTTGGTAATATAATTCTCCTATATTAAGGATATAGAGATCAGGTTTAAATGTGTTGGATTAATGTACTGTTTAAAACTTCAAAATTGATATCCGGATGGGATGATTTGGTACACTACACTAACTTTTTGTTAGAAATAATTTCGCTACTGTTTAATTTTTGATTATATAATCAAGAGCAAAAACCCTTCCCTCCTATGCAATTGGAGACAATATTTTAATCTATGCATATGTTTTATTAGAGACCCGCATAGATGATTTGATACACAGGGATGCTTTGTAATGAGGTTTGATTTTTCTCTAATGCATGGAGAGTGGAACTTCAATATTGGACTAATTACAAGCTAGAGCAGTTTACTTGCGTATTTAACTTGTAATTATTTGTGTACTTAAAATCTCATTGATCACCTCAGATCGTAACTGGCGAGGAGGTGGGAAGAAATGGGGGGGGGGGGGGGGGGGGGGCGGTGATTCCAAAGAGTAAACCCTCTTGAGACATTTTTATATCAGCATATTGGATCTTTTTTCTATATTGTTCATTGGATGTGGTTGTCACTCGTAAGGCAAGTATTTGTGTCGTGGTTAACTCCCTTTTATGAACTGTTGCAATCCATGTAGTGCAGATTAGTGCATTGATGGCATGTGACTTGGTGGGCGACTTGATGTTGTTCACATGCATTTGCTGCCTTTGTCCATTCAAGATGGTAGAGGCTGCGGGTTTGCAACAATCTGTGCAAAAAAGATTCTTAAGATTCTTTTGGATGTAACTATTCATTTGTTCAACAGGTCAATCTCCTTTGATTATTTCTATCAAGGATCTCCTTTTTTGCTCCTGTATGAATTAGTCTCTTGTTAGAGGAAATGGTTCATAATTTGCTATATTTTCCCTGAATATGGTTGCCACTAGTGTTAACATTGCATTTTGAACAATGTTTTCCATTTGAAAATTAAATTTGAAATACTTCCATCTTATAGGCTATGTCAAGCATTGACTGATGTGGGCTCTGTGCTAAGACCAGGGCACCCCGTGTCATTGGTGCAACATTTTTTCCAATAGAGACTGACACTGGCTGCTTTTGATCCAGACTTCTAGATCAACATGATTAACTCTGAACCCAGTGCCTGCTCAGTAACATGTTGGTGGGCTTTCTTGACTATAATGTCCGCATGGTGGGACCAGAACAGGTTGTTGGTGATCTGGACAGGTAAAAACGTGAAGCGCTCGACCATTTCTACTTCGCCCCCATTGATGTAGGCAGGAGCATGCCCTCTACTACATTTCCTGAAGTCAATGGCTATCTCCTTCATTTTGTTGACATTGACGGGGAAATTATTGCTGTCACACCAGTTCACCAGATTCACTATCTCTTTCCTGTACTCTGTCTCATCATTGTTTGAAATCCGACCCACTACAGTGGTGTCATCGGCAAACTTGAAAATTGAATTGGAGGGGAATTTGGCCAAACAGTCAGAGGTGTATAAGGAGTATAGTAAGGGGCTGAAGACTCAGCCTTGTGGGGCACCGGTGTTGAGGATGACGGTGGAGGAGGTTTTGTTGCTTATTCTCACTGATTGCGGTCCGTTGGTTAGGAAGTTCAGGATCCAATTGCAGAGGGAGGAGCTGAGCCTCCCGGTCATGGAGTTTGGGGATGAGTTTCGTAGGAATAATGTTGAAGGCTGAGCTGTAGTCGATACATGGGTGTCTTTGTTATCTAGGCGTTTAAGGGTTGAGTGCAGGGCCAGGGAGATGGCGTGTGCTGTGGATCTGTTGCGACGGTAGGCGACCTGTAGTGGACCCAGGCAATCTGGGAGGTTGGAACTGATTCGTGCCATGATTAACCTTTCAAAGCACTTCATTATGATGAATGCCGGAGCCATCAGGCGATAGTCATTAAGGCACACTGCTTGACTTTTCTTTGGTACCAGGATGTTAGTCGTCTTGAAGCAGATAGGGACGTCGCATTGTTGTAAAGAGAGGTTGAAGATGTCTGCGAATACCCCCGCCAGCTGGACCGCGCAGGATCGGAGTGCTCATCTGGGTACCCCATCCGGGCCAGTCACTTTCTGTGGGTTGGCCTTCGGGAAGGCTGCTCTGACATCTGCAATGGTGACCTTGGATACAGGTTCATCCGAGGCTTCTGGGGTGGAGGGCGTGCTGTTGCTGACCTCTTGCTCAAAACGGACATAGAATGCATTGAACTCATCAGGGACGGGTGCATTGGTGCCGGCGATTTTACATGCCTTCATCTGATAGCTTATGTTTTGCAGACATAGCCATAGTCGACGGGTATCTATGTGGCTAGTCTGGGACTCTAGAATGGTCCGGTACTTTCTTTTGGCATCTTTGAAAGACCTCATATCATATCTGGCTTTCTTGGATAGGTCAGGGTCATCTGACTTCAACGCCTCAGACCTAGACTTCAGCAAACAATGGGTATCCCTGTTCATCCATGGTTTCCAGTTGGCAAACACGCGAATTTGGCACAGTCTTCTACACACTTTCCAATGAAGTCAGTTACTGTAGTGGCGTACTCTGCGACCAGCCTGAACGAGCGTTTAAATACTGAACAGTCTACTGACTCCAAGCAGTCCTGTAGGAGATCATCTAATTCGGCATTTGGTGTCCCCATTATAGAGAAAACCACATTGTGAGCAGCAAATACAGTATTACAAAATTTAAAAATGTACAAGTAAATTGCTGTTTCACCAGAAAGGAGCATTAGAGGTCTTGGATGTCCAGGAAGGAAGGGGTTGCATCTCCTGCACTTGCATGGAGAAGTGCTGCAGGAAAGGGAGGTGGTGTTGGGCTGATGTGAGAAGTGGACCAGAGATATTGATATTTTGTACAAAATTAGTCCCATAGTTTACTAAAGGAATACAAAATAAGATGAGGTACTAAACTGTGTTCCTAAAATTAATGGTGAATTCCCACCCTCTTGAGACCCATTTGAACACTAACATTTCTGTTTGATTTGTATGGTATTCATGTGTGAGCTGGAAACTTTATGAAAACGTACAATTGACTGTGATCATATTTTGTCTTTACGTAGTATAAAGTATGAATATTAAGTTTTTTGCACTCATTTGATCTAATTTTATAGAGGTTGTGAAGCTGCTGCACTATCCGTTTGGATGACTTTTCCATCATGTCTTGAATTTTAGTGCAATTTTTAAAAATCAGCTAGTTTTAGTTTTCCATTATGTATTGATTTTTAAAAAAAAATTTTGCCAATCCTTTTATTTCACCCAGTCAGACATGAATAGTTGCTTCATAGACTTGGAATAGTCCTCGGTGCTCTAAATTCTGGACGCAAAAATTAAGTGTGCTTTTAAATCACTATTTTCAACATCCATACCCTCCTGCGTTTGTCTTTTATTAACCAACAGATCCTTATCCTTGAAGTTTTTTCTAACCACCGCCTTTACAGCATTACAGCATTTGCATTCTGTCCTTTCAACTTTTTGCTAGTAATTGGTTCAGATTTTGACATTTAATATGATTACTGAAATATAATGAAATATTTGTAAAGTGGGATAACATTGTCTTAATGCAAACTGCTCGTTTGGTGTTTTATGTAAAGTCTGGGACTTTGTTTCTAAACTCTTCTGGTCTGGTGCAGTCTAAACTGATTGACATAAGTGGAACATGCATTGCTTAGTTTTTGTGTCAAGTACCAGATGTAATAACACCTGATCAATTTTTGAGCATGAACTCATGAATAAGAATTTCATTTATAAACATGGTGAGCAGGAAAAATTATTTAAAGTATTTTCCCCTCACTGAAATGTTCATTTTGTAAATTAAGTTAATTAAAGATACAGGCTACAATGTCAGTGACTTGTCATATGAATGAATAGCTCAAACTTTGATCAAGAATTCAAGGTCACATTTGGAGACTTTAGTTTTGTCTTTCAAACACAAATGAGTCATCCAAGTTTCTTTCATCTGTCTTGTTTTTTAAATGTTTAAAATGTTACAACTGACATTTAACTTCTAGGTAACAATTGGATTGGGGAACTTTGTTTTATAGTGGGTTTTTTTTACTATTCATCAGTGTTGTGATTTACTTTGACAATCTCAAACTATGAAAGGTTTAAAACTGTTTTTTGTGTTTTCAGGTGTTGAAGCCTCCCCCCAGGACAGGTTTCTGGTGATGGCAGCTGAGATGAACCAAGCAGCAGGAGGAGGCCCTCCTGATCTGGGTCAGTTCTGGAAGGAAGTTCCGAGAGACCAAGTGATGGAACACAGGTAGTGAGGAATTGATTTACAAATAATTTGGCCCAAAGCTTCCATTTTAATCTTTATTTTTATCCACTTGGGTTGGTTCTGGAGGTGCATGACTTTAGATTTATTTCTGACCGTAAGTTACAGTTGGAGTCACATTTAATCTGGTCATGACAAGTTGCACGTTTTTACATATTAAATACTTATAGCATATCTCCATCTCTGCAGGGACATAATCCATATTTTCATTACCTTGCATGTTAAAATCTGTAACATCCCTGACTGTCACTCTTCAAAAATGGTTGTTTGCTCCCAACACTCGGTGACTTCATTGCACATGCTGTCACATGTCTTATCACTTTGTCCTCATTGAGCTTCAGTTCCTCCCTATGTTCCCTGGCTTCCAAATCTATCCAAGGCCTCTCGACCTTTTTAATCACCATCTCCGTTGGGAAATATCCCTTCCATTCCTTGGTAGTAGCTTCATTCTCAGAAGCCAATCTTTTAGTAACTGTAAAAAGCAATGTAATTTATTTTGCCTGTCTTGGCTCAGGGATAACATACAAGTTGTGGTTCAAGCTGTACTCCAGAGACTTGAGTATGTGATTTAAGCTGACGTTTTGTTGCAATGCTGAAAGGACTGCTGCATGGTTCAAAGTTACATCTTTCAGATGAATGTTAAACTGAACATCTGTGGATTGTCCTGACTGGATGGAACAGATTCTCCTCCTGGTACTCTAGGCAATATTTGCCCATCAACCATGTGATCCAGAAATTTCTGAAAAGCATCTGTTGTTATTAATGTGGGTAAGAAAAAACAAACAATTTATAGCAAAGAACAGCTATGACAGAAGTTTGATTCACAAATTCCTGGACGGTTGGAGCTGGTCCATGAAACTCTTGTTAAAACACTAAAAATTCCCAGTTTGCCATGAGCATCTCTTCTTTTTTGTGCCATGAAATTGCTGGATTTACATATTTGGTACAAATTAATCTTGTAGCTGATTAGTAATTCCTGTCTGTAACTGGGTTAGAACCATAGAAAATTACAGCTCAGAAACTGGTCTTTTGGCCCTTCTTGTCTGTGCCGAACCATTTTTTGCCTCGTCCCACTGACCTGCACTTGGACCATATCCCTCCACACCCCTCTCATCCATGAACCCGTCCAAGTTTTTCTTAAATGTTAAAAGTGACCCCGCATTTACCACTTTATCCGGCAGCTCATTCCACGCTCCCACCACTCTCAGCGTGAAGAAGCCCCCCCTTGTTTCTTATGAGTTCTTATGGGTTCTTATGAGATTTACAGTCCTACCATGTCATTCAACCTTGGAGAACTGAAAAGGTAACAACGATGCTTTTGCAAGTGGTAAATTGTCCCTAGAGGTATTAATTTTTTCTAATACTTTTCCTTTTTACATTCTTTCAAGTCATACTCTTTCCCCCTTTTAATAAAAGGCCTCCTTCCTGAGGACAATTAATGATGGGCAATAAATGCTGGCTCTGCCCACATCCTCTGACCTATTTGAAAAATGTGCTAGTTAGGTGCATTGGCCATGCTAAATTCTCCCTCCGTGTACCTGAACAGGTACCGGAGTGTGGGGGTTTTTCACAGTAACTTAATTGCAGTGTTAATGTAAGCCTACTTGTGATTAATAAACTTTTAAACTTTAACTATGAATTCTTTTTCTGCATCCAATTTGGACACTTGATTTTCTACCATAGTTTGTTTTTCACCAAAATTTCATTGGTTTAGGTGGTTAGAAACATTGTTCATGAAGTGCCAGGTGTCCCATTAACATCACCATGCCGTTACAACTTCATATCTTCCAAAATTTGAGGTGCAAAAATAATTTGACCTGAAGGTGAGATAAAAATCCAATTTGCAGCTCTCTCAATGTGCCTCTCCAGCAGTTTCTGGGCTAGTGTCTGCTTATTTGAGTTTCAGAAAAGGTTTATGCTCGACTAGGTAAAGTTTAGATCAATATTAATAGCATTACTTTACCTCTGAGGATATTTTTAGGAGGCATTGTATTGTGGAGGATCTTGAACCTTAAGTAGGTCCTTTAAAATTGCAGATACAAAGATCCTGCCAGCAACCCGTTTAATAAGATGATTTCAGTATGACTGCATCAAATAATGAGATGCTCAACATTGAGGTTATTTGAGGATTTCATCAAACCAAATAAATGTTCGAAGAGCAGTGAAGCATGATTCAGCTACCCATGTATGGTCGTGCTCATTTATGACCATATACATATGAGCAACCTGATTATAAGCTTCCAGCTGAGTGAGAACTGAGATGATCCAGCTGGCTTACCAAGTCCTTTAGGGTTTGACTACTTATAGACATTTTCCGTTGAAGGAAATTACTTGAGTACTGTACTTAATCAAAATTGGCAGTAACAGCACGAGCCCCTTTTGATCCAAGATACCTTTATTTTGCATTAAAGATGCATAATTCCCAGTTGCTTTCTAAGTGCATTAATGGTGAAGAAACACCTATCTGAAATGTAACACTGCAAGTCTTGTTTCTGTGCAGAATATTGAATGCATAAACATGTAGAAGTGTCGAATTCGTGAAAACTGGAGTAAATCACGCAGGTTTTTTCAGCGGGAGTTTAAAAAAGAATCTTCTACACTGTGTACTGCTGAGCGCACCAGTGTGAATCACACTAAAAATCAGGGGGCAGGGCCTATTCCCACTGGAGAGGCCAGCAGCGTAGTGCTGAGTGGGCCACTATGCATGTGCTGATGTGTCAGTGCCGAGATCGACACGTGCAGTGGCCCCAGCCGGCCAACCTCCTGATGCTGGCCAGCCCCGTGACCCCTGCATCGCTGGCTGTGCAAAACCCCCCAAACGCCTCAGCCAGCCCCGATTTGCTAGCCTCCCTCCCTTCCCCCATTGACCCTGACTCCAGAGTTGCATCGAGACCCCCCCCCCGCCCCACCCCCACTGATCGCCCTGCCCCCAATGGGCAGTGCCTGGGGCCCTGGCTGGCAATGTCAATGTGGCAATGCCTAGGGGACACCCCCCTGAGCACCTAACCCTCTGGGAGGCCTCGATTGCCCCCACCCCCCTCTCTTCACTCTAGTGGGGCAGAGCTGCCAGCTCCCTGCAAGGGGGGAGCTACTGTAAACCCCGCTGGAGTGAACCACTCCTGGCGGGGGTGGGAGATGTTAACGGGCCTGGACATTTCAGTCCCGGGCCCGTTAATGGCATTGAAATTATATTATAATGCTGCATGTATTATGCAGCTCTGCCGATTTCTGGTGTGGAGCTGACAGCGCCAGAAATCCGGCACTGGGAGATGTGTTTAAGGCCTGGACATCCAGCATGAATTGGCCACCGCTGGAGTCTCCTGGCCCGCTGCATTAAAAAACAGCGCAGCGAGATGGGAGAATCACTTCCATAATCTTGTATGTATGACATCTTACTTCATGATCTGAAGTGTTTTTTGTTGCTTCTCCTGGTACTTGCCAATGTTCAGTAATGAGCTTCAGCTCCCAGTTGATAGCAATGGGAAATGGTCTTGGGAATCTGAATGTTCTACACCAATCAGAGGAATTAACAGCGCTCACTGTTGTTTGTACCATTGTAATTGAAATACACTGAATGCAATGATACACAAATACAAATCTGGATTGGCAAAAATGCTACCTCCTGGCTTCAAGTTATACGTTTTGTTTTTGCTCTCAGTAAAAAGGCAGTGAAAACATAATACAACTTCCCCTATTTCCCAAACCTGATAATGTTGTGGATTCTTTGTCAAACTGGCAAATGATTTACAGTCTTGAGCTGTAAACTCCTAACTAAGAACCGAGCTGTTACTGTGTTCTTTACCACTCTGTAATAGCATCCTGCTGTGTCCTGGCTGCCGATGTCAAAAATGTTCCCCTCACAGCTTAGAGCAGTAACAGAGAGGCCAAAAAACACCCTTAATCTCTTGCTTGGTGGTGTGATATTTCTGGCTGGGTTGAGATGGGTCATCATTCAGTTTGATGCATTGCCAGACTTTTTCAAAGGGAACTGCTATGTTGCTGCTAATTTAGTAGGATGTGCAAAGCAGCCTCTCACTGAGATTGAACTGTCAGCTATTCCCGGTTCTCAGTGCTTGTGCAGCCTCAAGTGAACCGGTATAGGAGATTGGCTGATGAGTTACATGAGCCTGTTGCCGGTTACATCAGTGTTAAAACAGGCCTCAAAATGCAATGTATTTACATAATGATAAAGCCAGAAATTCATGTTACACTCAGAACCTGAACAGCCTGGCAGTGGAACTTAACAAAGCAACATTTGTTATCAGGTGAAAATGTTCTCTTTTAAATTTAAACTCTTGGCAAAATCAACTTGTATTAACTATAACACTTGTATTAACTATTAACTCCAAACTGCAATGTTTGCCACTGCAGTTTGGAGTTAATAATTCCTCTGTTAATCAAGTCAATTCTGTCTACTCTAAATTTTAATGATCTGATCATTCAAGGTTTGAACATTTTTTTGGCTATGTTACTTAAATTTGCCTAATTCAGATTTTTGGATAATTCCATTCTTCATGTGAAAAGTCTCATTCAACTATCAGGAGCAAACTGTATTTTATTTTGTGATCGTTCACTATAATCAACGTACACTCTAATGAATATGACACTTCCACTAAATTGTTGTTTGTGTGTGTGACTGTTTAAATAAATGGCATATTATTTGAGGAACATGCTTGGATGAAAAGCCACTTAAGTGTGGGGAGTGTAATTAAAAATGGCAATCTGTATTTAAATTATAGTGAGATTCAACACTGTTGGAATGTCACAGCAATGAGAGTACGCTGAATCTCTTGGAATGAGGCCAAAGTTTAAACTTGGAGAGGTCTCAATTTAAGATGAATTATGAACCTGAATTTACCGTAAAAATATTGGTGAGGCAAACCATTTACCATTATTCTTGTGCAAATCCGACAGCAAGTTCAGGTTCTCATAGATTTCGTAGAATAGTACAGCACAGAAGGAAATCATTCAGCCCATCAAATCTGCAGCTCTTTTAAAGAGCAGTCCAGTTAGTCCCACTCCGTTTTTCCCCATATCCATACTTTTTTTTTCCTCCATTATCCAATTTTTTTTCCTTGAACTAGTTTCTGTCTAAAACTACTTTTGAATCATTCTCCAAATCCTAGCCACTTGTTGCATGAAACAGATGCATAGTTGAAGTCAAATCCAAAAGTTACTGTCCGGGCTGAATAATGGATGTGGATGAATAATGCTACTCTATATGCTACACAAAATGATATCTCATCGTCTGGCTGTCTCATTCAAATGTATTGAATGGTGTGAAATTCTTCCACTTGTATCATAGATACAAACTAAAATTGTTGCAGAAAGTTAATGTTTCCTTACCAAAGGTGCGATTAGTCTTAATTACCAGTTGCCTTTCTGCACTGAATATTAACATTTGCAATTAATGAGTCTCATTCATTCAGATTTTAATAGTTGTTGATAAAAGTTGTTTACTTTTTCTCTTTCTCATTCCAATTTTTCTTTCCCACTGATTCATTTGACATGAAATTCAATTTGTAACCTATACCTCCTGGTTTAGACTCTCATATGGCTCACAAATAATTGTTCAGTCTATTTGAGGGGGCATGCAGTTACATTCCCTGTTCACCACAGGGTCCCTGATGTCCTTTAAAGCATGTTGATGTCCAAATTACTGTGCAAAAGGTTGTGTATTTGCCAGCTGCAGTAAATTCAGTTTTTATTCTATCCAGAATGTTGAAGCTTAATATATTTGAAAATCATTTTGTACTGGTGAAGTTGCACTTGATTTCCATTTTGAATTGTAGAAGAGTAAAGTTTTTGATGATCAGGACATTATTGAGCTATTTGGGGCTTTACACATTCCCTGTTGTAGTTTTGTAAAGCTATTTCATGCACGTTGTTCTAATTATCTGAACGCAAACACAATTTGTAAACTTCTGAACAATTGGGGTTTTGCATAAATCTTTTTGTGTGTGTGTGTGTGTATAGATGGTTCAAAAAGTTGAAACTTCTGTCCCTGTAGATTTTCATCGCTGTGTTCATGTTACACGCTCTGGATGAAAATTAATAAAATGTATAAAAAGAAAATGCTAGAAATACTCAGCAGGTCAGGCAGCATCTGTGCAGAGAAACAGAGTTAAAGTTTCAGGTTGTTGACCATCCTGATGAAAGCTCATTGACCTGAAACAATGCTGTTTCTCTCCACAGATGTTGCCTGAACTGCTAGATAGTCCCAGCATTTTCTTAGAATCTTAGAATCCCTACAGCACAGAAAGAGGCCATTCGGCCCATCGAGTCTGCACCGACCACGATCCCACCTAGGCCCTACCCCCATATCCCTACATATTTACCCGCTAATCCCTCTAACCTATGCATCCCAGGACACTAAGGGCAATTTTAGCATGGCCAATCAACCTAACCCGCACATCTTTGGACTGTGGGAGGAAACCGGAGCACCCGGAGGAAACCCACGCAGACACGAGGAGAATGTGCAAACTCCACACAGACAGTGACCCAAGCCGGGAATCGAACCCAGGTCCCTGGAGCTGTGAAGCAGCAGTGCTAACCACTGTGCTACCGTGCCGCCCTACTGTGCTACCGTGCCGCCCTATTTTGTGTTTTATTTTAAGATTTCCAACATTTGCAATATTTTACTTTTGTGTTAATATAATGTATGCATTATGTTGGCCTCCAGGGTCCAAAATTGTCTATATTACATGATATTGACTAACTTAACCGAAGAGGCCTGGGATTTCCACAGGTATTCTTTCAACCTTCCGCGCCAACATGGGAAACTCACAAAGAAATAATGTAAAGATGATCCACACTGTTTCTATTGAGTTTATCCAAATTCACAGCATTAACATTCTGTAACCGCGTATCTTAAGCAGCTAATCGGAGTTATGTAATTTTTCAAAAGTTGTTCACGACATTTTCTTGGTTTCAAACTGCAAATATATTTGAAATATTAAAGGAGAATTAAAAATATGCAGTTTAAAACTTCACATCTTAAAGATAATCCAGTTACCTTAAATTCAGTCAGTGTTACATAGAACATAGAACAGTACAGCACAGAACAGGCCCTTTGGCCCACGATGTTGTGCCGAGCTTTAAAGGTTATTGCCATCTAAATAGACAGTGTATGTGAATAAAATTAGTCCCCATTTAGAGTACTGCGTTATTTAAAGGTTATGGGGAATGCAATTAAGCATCCTGATTAAATCTTACAACAGCTGTACTCCCTTTCCTTTACTGCAGACATTTACAAAAAAGAGAATATGGGACATATGGATGGAACAGGAAATTGTTAGAATAAAGATATCTGTTGTACACTATGTTTCATCACGAGGAAATCCTGAGATTTTTGAGCCAAAATGATTAGTTAAGATTGCAGCAGCAGTAGACTGAACATCCAACTGATCAAATATCAAAGCATTAGCCTGCTCTCAACATGCACTAGGTATTCATGGCATAAATAGTTAAATAGCAAGTAAAATCATTAACATTTTGAAGTAGGAGTGAAAACTTTTAAGGGGATGAGAATAAGCCATGTTTGAATTCAAACAATTTGTCATCCATATCTTGTCATGCCGGATTATTTGTTAGATCACTTTTAGTTTGCTGGTTTGATCTGTGACCACACTTTCATACATGCCTGCTCTCCTTCGCCGTGTATATGTGCGTGCATGCATGCAGATATTCAACTGCAGCTGCTGTGTTTGGACTTCAACTGAAATTCCATAAATTAAGATGTATAATTTCTACCAAACAACCAGGTAGCACATTCTGCTTTTGTAATCCTGAAATGTTAGAAAGCTGAGTTGGGAGAAGGAGAATATTGTAAGCTTGTAATAGCTTTTGCCAAATGTGAAAGAAGCAATGTTAACACTTCAACCTTGTTTTATTTTTAGGTTTCTCTAAATTGTAACATACTATTGAGCATCAATTTCCAGTAGCACATTTCTTGAAACAATCTGAACCTCATTTGATCTTAATTTTGAGAGTTTACCATTTTAGATACTAACACCAAAGGAATAATTATTTTCTCCTTTCCAGACTGAGGTGCCATGTTGTAGAAAGTTATAAGGCTACTAATGCTGCCAAAGAGAATTCCATTAAAGGATATGCAGTTGGTTACTGCCAAGAGGATTTGCATTCGAAGGTCGGTAAGCAATCAGTTTGAACTAATCCTCTACAAAAAAAAATGTTGGATTTATATTCCATTCTCCATACAGGAAACTAATCAAACGGATTTTCACATTTTCCACCACTGACTGTCTGTCTGCTTTTTAATAACAATTGACTTCTGCAGCTCATGTAATTGTGAAGATTCAATCTCTGGATTTAAGATATTCTCACTTGCTTTTCCATTTACGTCCTCACTTGTTTCCTTGTTCATAGGAACCAGAGTAGGCCATTTAGCCCCTCATGCTTGTTCCATTATTCAGTTAGGTCATGGCTAATCTTAACTCAATTTATCTGCCCTTGTTCTGTAAATCTATAATTTCCTTGCCAAACAAAAATCTTCTCCATTTTTAAAATTTTCAATTGACCTTGTCTCAACAGCTTTTTGAGGGAGAATGTTCCAGATTTCCATGACCGTTTCCTAACATCACCCTTCACAGTCTGTTTTAAATGTTAAAACCCAATGCCAGGAACTACACGCAGTACTCTAAATGGGGACTAATTTTATTCACCTACACTGTCCATTTAGATGGCAATAACCAAATGAGTCAAATTTTGCTTTACCTGCTTGGATTTTTACCAGTATTTTTGGGGCATCATTTGTCACAGAAAGCAACACCTTGTCCACAGAAGTTCTTGGCTTCAGTTTGTTCTGTGAACACAAGTAGATCTTCTTTGCTTCAGCTGCCTCTTGAGATGCTTTCAGTCTCTTTTTTGTTACCAAAATTTCTGTTCTAGTCTCTGTAAATCTGAACTTTAGTCAATACTTGCTCCTGTTCTAGTGCAGCTCTTGCACTTCTGGAGATACTTTTTAAACTAGTTTTATTTATTTGAGCTCCAGTTCCACCATTATAACTGCTTTATTCCCCTTGCATCTCTTACTCTGTTAAAATCAAGACAATATGTTCAGTGTAATTTCCATTCCCTCAAAACTGTGGAACACCTCCTCCACCTTGGTCTTTTCCTTCTACATTCTCTAAGTTTGTAGTACTCCTGTAATTAAAGTGTTTATATTCAAATTATTGACTTTTTAAATGCATGTGTAATATAGCAATTAAGTTAAAAGCAGAAAATGTTGGAAGGGCTCAGCAGATATCTGAATTGCACAAGCAAGTTCCCATTTTAAGTTTAATCCTTTAACAAATGTGTCCAGAAGAATTATGCCTAAGCATAACTTACCTGTTCTGTCCACAGTTGCTGAATGTTGCTAGCATTTTCTGTTTTGTTTAAGATATTTGGCATCTGTATTTTTTTTCTACTTTCCATTTATGACAGTACTCATACTCGTTTGCACAAGGCCAAGGACTGTCATATCTTGTATCCTTTTTCAATTTTAATCATGGTGGAAGAGTGGGTAAATGTAATATGATTTAGAATCCTGTCTCAAATATCCCAGGCTCCGGTGGAGTGGGTAAGGGTGGGGGGGTTGAAGAACAAGCTATGAACACCTGAAGCTAAAGTCTCCGGTTGTCTTTACTTCTCGTCCTCCTATAAAGCATTTGATTGAATATATATTTGGGCAAATTGTAAGTGCTGCAATTGTGAACAGAGAAAATGTTGAAAGTGCACAGTAGGACTTGGAGCAACAACTGAAGAAGAATGCCGATTAATGTTTTGAGCGTAAACCCTTCCTCACCTCACGATAAATGAAACATATTGGCTCAATTTTACTTTTCAAGAGAATGCTAGTGTGATTTATATTACAAAACTAATTCTTGTGAAGCTACAAGCGATTACACGTCTTGAGCTTTAAATGTCATTGTAAATGTTGTTATCTTGGACAACATTTATGCTCTTAATTGGTACAACGAATATTTTGAAGAACAATGCTGAGACTATGCAGCACTGGTCCTTCGAATATGAAACAGTCGGAAAATAGAACAAAACCGATGTATGTACACATCTTAAAGGAGATTTTACTGACTTATGTAACCTCTTGCTGTTTCTCTGGAGAACTACCATCATGTTTACATTTGCACTACACTGTTGCTCTGCTGATAAGGAGTTGCTGCTGTGGAAAATCTGAAGATCAACATCTGGGACCCTGCCAGGGAAAGCTGGTACCAGCTGTGTACTGTGTGCGAGACAAGATTTGAAATGACATATCTTCAGCTCTCCAATACAGGAATAAAATTCTCCTACTACAAGACCCTTGCTCGGTTTACATGATTAGAGTTATGAGTACTTCATAATGAAATTGGGTGCATTGTTGCACCAGGAAACATAAGGATGTCTATCACCAATCTAGAGCAGCATTGGTGACTTGCATGCAATATAGACAATATGGTCTGGGCAGGAGTGAATTTAATGATGACAAAATATGTTGAAGGAAAGCAATAGGTTCTCTGTTAAATATGATTTTAAATATTTCACTTAATCACCTTTCATGTCCTCAGGACATCCCAAAGTGTTTTACAGCGAGTTAATTTTGAATTTTAATCATTATTGCAGACAGATGAAGTAACTCTTGTGTGCAATAAAATCCCACAAACGGTAAACATGAGAGTGCCCAGTAATGTGTTTTCAGTGCAGTTAATTATATAAAATTAGACTGAATATAAAGTATAAAAACAGGCCATTTGGCTCAACTAACGTGTGCCGGTGTTTATGCTCACCATCAGTCTCCTCCCATTACCCCTCAGTCTTTCAGCATATCTTTCTTTTCCTTTTACTCTCACACGCACCTAGTTTCCTTTTGAAAGCCCCAAAGGAATTTGCTTCAGCACTTCCTGTGATAGCAGATTCTCAATTGTAACCACACTCTGAACAAACACTTTTCCTTATTTCGCTATTGGATTTATTGGTAACCACATGGAAATACTTTTTCCTGCCCATTCCCATTCATAATTTTAATGATCTAACCTCTTGGTCTATTTTTTTCTAATGGAAAAAGCTCCAACTTGTTCAACTTATCCCCAAAGCTGTAATCTTCCAGTCCTGGTTCCACCCTGATTCTCCCACACTGCCCCACCCTCCCGTCTTTTATTTGTATAGTTACGGGAGAGGTCTTGTTTGCCTTTCTTTTAGTGTTGCCTTCAAGCACACACTGTGTGGCAGCACAACTGTGGGGCAAGCTTCTTTCTACTCCAATGCTGTACTTCAGTCTCAACCTCCAGAAAGCATCAACTATCTCCAGTTTTTCCAACACTACTGAATTAGGTAGTCAATAATTGCCAAAATAGGGTTAGTCAGTGCAATATCCTCCGGACAGTAGAAGCTACGTTTAGGCGTGGCAAAATAGTTTTACGATTTTCAAAGGTTTCTCGTGTACAATAGTCCATTCTATAGACTACAATCAAATGTGGTAGAAACATAGAAAAACTACAGCACAAAACAGGCCCTTCAGCCCCACAAGTTGTGCCGAACATATCCCTACCTTTTAGGCCTACCTATAACCCTCCATCCTATTAAGTCCCATGTACTCACCCAGGAGTCTCTTAAAAGTCCCTATTGAGTTTGCCTCCACCACCACTGACGGCAGCCAATTCCACTCGCCCACCACCCTCTGTGAAAACCTTCCTCCTAACATTACCCCTGTACCTACCCCCCCAGCACCTTAAACCTGTGTCCTCTCGTAGCAGCCATTTCCACCCTGGGAAAAAGCCTCAGAGTCCACCCGATCTATGCCTCTCAACGTCTTCTACACCTCTATTAGGTCTCATCTCATCCTACATCTCTCCAAGGAGAAAAGACCGAGCTCCCTCAGCCTATCCTCATAAGGCATGCCACTCAATCCAGGCCACATCCTTGTAAATCTCCTCTGCACCCTTTCAATCTTTTCCACATCCTTCCTGTAATGAGGTGACCAGAACTGAGCACCGTACTTCAAGTGGGGTCTGATGAGGGTCTTATATAGCTGCATCATTATCCCCAGACTCCTAAACTCAATCCCTCGATTGATAAAGGCCAGCACACCATACGCCTTCTTAACCACCTCCTCCACCTGTGGGGCTGATTTTAGAGTCCTATGGACCCAGACCCCAAGGTCCTTCTGATCCTCTACAGTACTAAGAGTCTTTCCCTTTATATTGTACTCCTTCATCCCATTTGGCCTGTCAAAATGGACCACTATGCATTTATCTGGTCTATTGCAATTGTCTTGTTGATATGTTCGGACTTTTGCTAATGGAAGCAGGATGTTACAAATGTTTTTTTATATCTCAGCCCACTAGTTCTGTGATCAGTTGATTGTATTTAAGGTTTTGCGACTTTTTGTAGTTTGTATGTTGATGAATAGCCTCTATATGATTTCATTGTGATTTCTGCATTAAATCATAATTATGATTTATTATTATTTCGTCTTCAATATTGCATTTTTGTTTTAACAGATAACCAAATTAGTGGCATCTAATAGGCGACTAGAGGAGCAGATCAACCGCTGTGTCTGGTTCCAGCAACTATTAACTGGCTTGGTTACGTTGTTAGTGGCCATTGTCAGTCTGTCCTTGTACCAGCAATCCCCAGACAAGGACCTGCAGTAACTGAACAAGCTTCTTGATCCACAAAAGACCTTTGTAAACCAAAGTCGCTATTTTTTATTTTCTGTTTTGTTTTGTTTTCAAGTTGCCAATAATTCACATGTTGGAGGTTGACAAACTGACCAATTTTTGTTTGTTATAACTGCCGTTTTTTAAAAACAAATTTGATACGGTTTATATAAGAAACTAATTTTCACCTCGGAAACGAAACCTGCCTAACAGTGACCATCTTAATAATGAATCAGGAATAAGTGTGTAATTTGAAGCCAATCTGTAATATATCTTGGTGCTACTAATAGATATGAATCAAAATGGTGAATCCACTGTTCTCCCTGGGAATATTTGGGTAGCTTTTTGAAGCCTTTTCCATAAACAAAAGCTTCCATGTCAAAATGCACTTTGGTATCTGTAAACACTTGTCACAAATTATGAAGAAAAATCTTTGTTTCTGATCGTTCCTTAATCTGAAAGATGTTGAAGTTGTAAGAAAATTTTGGACCATCCAGTGATTTTGGGCCCTGGGAAGAACATTGGTCATTCATTACCCTTTTAAATGCAGTGACAACCATCAAATGTACCTTTTACAATCAAAAAGGATGTGCTAAACAATTGGTATTGACTGTTTGCCAGCCTGATGTGTTTAGTTAATGTGAATGCAATTGTTAAAAGAAATGAAGGTTCCCAGGTTTACTTTAAGATTGTTTCAGGTGAACCATGTACCAGTTGCATTTATCTTATACAGTTGTACACCAACAATAGATTTTAGATTTGTTTAAAATAATAGAGGCATAATATGCTAGATAACTTAAACGATTGTAAATAATCATGTTTTTCTCTTGCTTTCCATTTTCCTTTATGATCTAAGTTTGCATCATGTTCTAAGTTTAATGTTGTGTACCGCATTCAAGATTCTGTGCCAAGGAGCTCAATTACATGAATGCAGCAGTTCACTTTGAGCTTATTTTCTTCTTGAATAAGCACATAGGAAGAACCAAGTGTGCCCAAACTGATCCAAGTGAACAAGAGCAGTTATTGCCCTTGAAGCAGGTAACTTGATCTCATTTGCGCTTGAAAGTTTGCTTTCCCATTGAACTTCTGTTGATCTGGAGTTTGGGAAAAGTCCCAGTTGCTGTTGCCTCATTAAATTAAAATGCTGATAATATCTGTTCACATCAAAAATGAGAGATGTAGGCAATTTAATGAAAACATAGATTAAGCGTTTGGTGACATGAAGTTCTGTGCCCACAAAGACTAAGATGACACTGTAGAGAACAAAGTACCTCATGATCCGAAGGAAACTTAATTTCACTCGTCACTTCTCTCGCAGTCTGGTGGGGACACCTGTCTTCTGGTGAGAATTTTGCGCCACAGATAGCCCCTCATTTAATGGAAAAAATTTAGAATGTGACGATAGATTTCTTAATAGAAAATGTTAAAGCTACAAAACTGAGGGCAAGACTGTCACTAGGACTTATTTGAGATCCATTTTAGTGCCAAGTGCTCTAAACTGATGCTTGTATGTGATCAAACCTATACTGCAAACATTGGACCAGGTACATCTACCTACTTTATAAATACAATGCTGAAAATGTTTTGTTAATATACTGATTGTAGTTTTTGAAAGATAGCGTATCAGAAAATAGTGCATTTCAAGCAATGATGCATTGGAGATAAGAAGCTAACCAATGTATAAAATGTGAAGTTAATCACTTCAATAAGCAAGCATGAGCCTTACTGAATTGTAGTGAGAGCAGTGTGGCAGTATTCCCTTTATTTTTTTTCCAGTCTTTTTGTTTAAAAACAAATATAATCGTATAGCGTTGGAGTTGAAAATAATCCACCATAATTAAACAGCTAATTATTTGGGGTTCATGGTTTAATACCAACAAATTTTTAAAAATCACTTAAAGCTGTAAAGGTTTAAAACTTTTACAATAGAACTGTAATAACTCATGATATATTAGAGTACAGATTATTGATACAAAAAGCTGGCAAGTTAGATTAAAATGCACTTTATGGTATGAAATTGCTGATGTATTGCCTTTGACACTCACTGCAAATGGATTGTTTGCTTGTGTTTTATATTGGTTTAAAATAAACATTCAGTAATCATGTTTCAAGAACAAACCAGGCTACTTCGTGTAAAGTTTAACTTTTCTGTTTTAAACGTGGAGTGAAAGTTGTTGGACAAATTGCATCAGTTACACCAAATGTTCAACACATATTAGAGGCTAGCTCTTGAAGTTCCCTTTGATTACACCTAAAGTTGTCCTTGCAATACAAGAAGAAATGACAGATGAATAATGAACATCATGTGGATGTCTTTTTCTCCCACTCCTGCTCCAGAACAAGCCATGCCCCTAGTACAGCGACACTACTGGCATTTTTTCAACAATGTAGAAATTTGCCTGGATATGGTCTATCCACAAACAGCAGGATAAAATAAAACTGGCCAATTACCACCCAATCAGTTATGAACAAAGTGATTGAAGATATCATCATCAACAGTGGTATCAAGCACCAGTTGCTCAGTAACAACCTGCTCGCTGATGCTCAATCTGGGTTTCACCATGACAATTCAGCTCCAGGCTTCATTACAGCTTTAGTCTAAAAATGGGCAAAATAATTAAATTCCAGAAGAGAGGTGAAAAGCCACTGCCACTTGACACCAAAGCAGTGTTTCTGAATGTGGCATCAAGAATCCTTGGCAAAATTGATCCATGGGAATCGGAGGTGGGTGGAGGGGAAGGAGTTGGGGGGGTTCCCCACCAATGATTGTTGGAAGCTGCTGCAAATGTATACATGGCAGTATGCTAGGACCAACCATCTTGAGCTGTTTCAATTTCATCAATTACCTTTATCTTTCCTCCATCAAGCCAGAAGTGGGGATATTTGCTGATGCCTACTTAATGTTTTAGTCCCATGCACAACTCCTCAGCTATTGAAACAATCCATGCCCATATGCAGTAAACCTGGACAACATTCAAGCTTGGGCTGATAGGCAAGTAAAATCTGTGCTGTGCAATGACCATCCTCAACAGGACAAATTTAACCACCTTCCTTTGATATTCATTGGTCAGCATTGATCAGTAACTTAACTGGATTAGCCACATAAATACTTGAGCTACAAGGGCTGGAATATACAACATTTTCCTGAATGAGTGCAGCTCCAACAAGATTCCAGATCCTCAGTATCAACCAATGAGACCTGCTTGATCAGCACTCTAACCACTGCCTCATTTATTTCCTCCACCACCACTGCATAGTTGTAAGACCTAAACATTGCGCTGCAATATCCTCCAACTTGCATACCATCTCAAATCGATTGCCATTGTTATTTCATTGAAAAAATCCTGGAACTCCCTTCTCAGCAGCACTGTCTAAGTGTATCTGAACCACATAAACATAAGAACTAGAAGCAGGAGTAGGCTATCTGAACCCTCGAGTCTGCTCTGCCATTCACTAAGATCATGGCTGATCTTTTTGCGGACTCAGCTCTACTTACCAACTCTCTCACCATAGCCCTTGATTCCTTTACTGTTCAAAAATTTATCTATCATGGACTGCAGTGATTCAAAAAGGCAGTTCACAATCTCAAGGGAATTAGGGATGGGCAACAAATGCTGGTATTGCCTACATTCCAAGATTTTAAAAAAATCAAATACTGGTGGGCAACTGGCATCCACAAAAATTTCTTTCAGATCAGGGAAAAGGTTGGGGGAACAGGCAGGGAGAAAAAAAAATGCTATTGTAGAACTTTCCCTATCTCATAATTTTACTTAAGCTCCTAAATCTGACAATTAGCTCAGGAAATTCTGCTGTTGAATGGCCCAATTTGTGACGGATATCTACTTGCTGCAGCAGTTTTTGGGCAGTGAGTATTTTGTCTATAGCCTGAACTGCTGAAGCCAATTGTAGCATCCCTACCATCAACTAATGCTGCATGTAATGAGAAATCAAGCAGGAATTGTCCTCATCGAGACTGAACTATTTCCTGTATAAACTGACCACCTCCTCCAAAGATAAAATCATATTTACTTTTGGAATAAAGATTTTGATTGAATTGTCCATGCACATTAGATAACTCGAGGCATTTAAAAAAAAAAAATAAGAATGCAAAAGCAATCCATTACTATTTTAGTGATTTGTTGAAAATCACCCGCCTAGTTCCCAAAGCTTTCTCTGCTAATCGAGTTTCATGCCAGCAATCTGAAATGTTGTGCAAGTCACTTAATTTTAGTTTAAATTTTCAATAGTTTTTTTGCTCCGAGGTTATAAATCCAAAGTCATTTAGATTTTAAAGCCTTTTCCATGTGTGCAAATAATTGGCTCCTGAAGCCAGTTCCATTAATAAGAGCTGAATAAATGTTTGATATGGTTGTGTAAATTTAACATTTTGAGATCAAGCTGACCTGGTCATTGATTTGCTAAGTTTATAGTTTGGATCTACGCTCTTTTATTTTCCAGGCAGCCTCTGCATTTACTGAACTGTAATGGATGATACGCCATCCATCTCCGATTGATTTTCTTGAGGTCAGCTCACTTATATATTGGGCCTGCTTTGTTTACACATGGATAGGTGGACTCCTGTTGGAGCTGGATAGAAGAGTTGGTGGAAGAAATGGTAAAGACCTTACTGAAGGAAGAAGCTGCAGAAGATGGTTAGCTCTAAGAGACAGGGCAGAAGGCCTGCCAATATTGCTGAGCTGAGGGTGAGCAGGCGATCCTGTTGGTTAGAGGAAAAGCTGAGCTATTCACTTTGTTCCCATTGAAGGCGAGTGACTCTGAATTGCACCTGTCATGCCTCAAGTGACAGTTCATCGCTGTAAGAGATTGAATAAACTGATAATGAGCAAGGTAAGTACATTAACGCTCCTTGCCAGACTTCTTCTTCATTCCTGGCACAATCGCAGAATGATTGCGCCTACTTCTTGAGCCATTTGCAGTGATCAAAGACTGATTGAGATAATATATGGTGACTTGCATTGATATTAATGGAACCCTAATCCTTGTAATGCTGTGCGTTGGCTGCCATACATTTATGCATCAATTCTGAAGCAATGAAAATGGAAAGGCAATAGGAAAATAAAGCCTTGCTGTAAAAAAAAAATGAATAGGCTCAAATCTGAAGAAGTTGATTGCCAGATGGTCTCAGGTTGTAGCTGATTTTATACAGAGCAACGTACAAAATAGATTTTGTTGGGGGGTGGAGATGATGGGCAGATAGCGCAATAGATTAGACGCTTGTATATCCCCTGTAGATCTAGAATTGAATCTAGCACAGACTGATACAATCAATGTTGGGTGGGATTCTCTCAAAAAATTCTAAGTGCCAAATTCGTATAAACACTGGAGTAAATCTGCTGTTTTTTTAAAATGAATCTCCCACACTCTGTGCATCATAGAGTGCCCTAGCATGAATCTCATTAAAAATCTAGGGCGGAGCCAATTCCTGCTGGAGAGCTCTGCAGCATAACGCTGAGTGGGCCACTGCGCATGCGCGGATCTGTCAGCGCTGAGGTCCAAGGCGGTCGAGCTGGACGCAAGGTCCGGGGCAGTTGGGCCGGATGCAAGGTCCGGGGTGCTCAGGCTGGGCACATGTGGAATAACCCTTCACTGCCGGCCTCCCGATCACTGGCCAGCATTGCAACCCTGGATCGCTGGCTTGCCGAGCCCCCCACGGCTTCCCGCGGAAACATGAGGCCATAGTGCCCAGTGGGAAACCCACTACAAAGCCTCTGCTTGAGTCTCCCAGCCTGCCTCACTGCTCTTATCAGTGGAGCTGGCTGGGAGAATCACCTCTTGTCATTGTCCATTAGATGTGAGGGCCCCAAGATTAAATGAATTTAAGAAATCTCAGGATAAAGCAAATCTGAAATTGTCTGGGCTACGTGTGGTCTAGGCATATTTGACTGCATAGAATTTACACATAAAAACCATTTGACTCAACTAGTGTGGCATGGTGGAGCAATGGTCAGCACTGCTGCCTCAGAGCGCCGGAGACCCAGGTTCGATCCCTGGCTTGGGTCACTATGCGGAGTCTGCATGTTCTCTCTGTGTCTGGGTGCATTTTCACCGGGGGCTCCGGTTTCCTCCCAAGTCTGAAAGATGTGCTGGTTAGGTGGATTGGTCATGCTAAATTCTCCCTCAGTGTATCCGAACAGGCGCCGGAGTGTGGCGACTAGGGGATTTTCACAGTAACTTCATTGCAGTGTTAATATAAGCCTAATTGTGACACTAATAAAATAAATAATAATTATCCTGGGTTTATGATCCACATCCTAATTCATTGAACCCTTATCAGTATTTCTTCCTATTTCTCCCTTGCATACTTGCCTGGCTTCCTTTTAAACGCATCTATGCCATTTGCCACAATTCACTGTGATTGAATGTGCCACAATCTTACAATTCTCTGGGTAAAGATGTTTCTCTTAAAATTCTTATTTAGTAACTGCTTAGTGATCAGAAGTTTTGATCGCCCCCACAAATTTTGACATCTTTTCAATGTCTATCCTATAAAACCATTTCATGATATTAAATACCCATATTAAGTCACCACTTGCCCTTCAGTTTTCCAGAACAAAGAGCCCCAATCTGATCCTGACACTGGATGCCTTTCTTCATCCCGATCAGCACAACCTTCATTAAACCGAAGGAATATAACACCAGAAAATATCAATTCTCTTCCATAAATTTGAAGTTAAAAATTCATGCATGATTTAATATCTATTAAAATTAATTCACATTTGAAGTATTTAGGATAGGGGAGTGGTGGGGGTAAGGAATACAAAATCTATTCCATCATGCTGATCAACCACAAGTTTAATCAAAATCTGGCATTCCTTCACTGAGGATATATTTTTTTAAATGTTTAAATCCATTCATTGCCAGGACTGCAATAAAATGCCAATAAAGCTCGAAAGCTCCTTACGCTTGCTTTCCCACAAGTGAAGCATGAAGATAATAAAACTCTATTGCCCGAGAAAGAAAATGTTTGCTCAGTGATGGGTAAAGGGGACTCCTGTTACCTCAGCCCCAAGCTGATTATCTATATAATCCCTTCCGCAAGTAGATCAAGTATCTTCATTTTCCCCATGCAAGTGGAAGTCAGTCCTTCTGAATTATTATATTCTGACTCTCCATATTCTGCCCACCTAAAGCTTGAGGTAATCCACAACTCTGTTGCCCATGTTTTAACCCATAGCAAATCCTATTCCCTTATCACCCCTATGCTCACTGACTTTCATTGGCATCCAGTTGAGTAACATCTTGATTTTAAAATTTGCAACTTTTTTTCAAATCCCTTCAAGGCCTCGCCTCTCCCTACCCCTCTCATTTCCTCAGCCCTATAGCCCTCTGCTCTCTTCTAATTCTGGCCACTTGAACATTCACAAATTTATTTGCTCCACCCAAGCCTGCAGTTGCCTCGGCCTCAAGTGAGGGAATAATCTCCCTACGTATCTCCCCTTCTCGATTTCACTTGGATGTTCCTTAAAATCTACCCCTTTGACCTAATATTTCCTCATATGGCTCAGTGTCATGTTCAATAATGTTTCTGTGAAGTGCTTTGGGATGTTTTATGATGATAAAGGTGCTATAAGTTGTTGTTGGTAAACATTGCATTGCATTTTGTAATAATATGAATAATCACTCTGTAGACAAAATAACACAGCTTTAGGCGGCAAACTTGAAGCTACTGCTGCTAGATGTTCTGCCAAATGCCAACCATATCAGAGGAAGAAAGCCCATGTGCAGCATTGACCTAATGGCCTGGTTCTGTGCTGTAATTTTATGTAGTATCAACTGAAGGGGCTTAGAAAGCCTTGAGTGGGCTGCTGTGCTGAATCCTTTTAACACTCAAAAATGTGTTATCTGGAAAAAGATAGTCACCAGGAAATCAATTGGAGGAATTCAGAGAGTAGTAAGAAAATGAAACTCCAGCACAAGGATGGAAATGGATGATGGCACAGTGGTTCGCACTGCTGTCTCACAACACCAGGGAACTGGGTTCGATTCCCAGCTTGGGTCACTGTCTGTGCAGAGTCTGTATGTTCTCTCTCTCTCTACGTTGGCTTCCTCCAAGTGCTGCGGTTTCCTCCAAAAAACGTGGATTGGCCATGCTAAATTCTCACTTGAACCCAAACAGGCTGGAGTGTGGCGACTAGGGGATTTTCACAGTAACTTCACTGCAGTGTTAATGTAAGCCTACTCATGACACTACTAAATCAACTTTACTTCACACTAGTTTTTTTTAAATGGTTATACTAGTAATTAGATGAGGAAGGAGGGTCGAGTGGAGCATAAATGCCAGCATAGCCTAGTTGTACCAAATGATCTATTTCCGTGCTATATATTTATGATTGATTCATCAAATCCATTTGACCCACAAGGGATTCAAGGGCTGTGGGGTCAGGTAAGAAAGTGAAGTTAAGCCCATGATGGACCAGTAATGATCTTATGACAGCCCTCTTGTAAGAGGAATTTTCTGAGGTGTCCCGCTGGGATACCTTGTACTGAGTGATCCCAAGTGATACGAAGTCAGCATGTAGTTAAAGAATGAAAAGGAATTCATTTGCTAATGCTTGCATCAGGAGGGAATGCAGTCATGAGTTGACTGCCCTCTCTGAGCTAATCTCGCAATTGTAAAATTGTTATATTCTGAACATTTCAATATCCCACCCAGCCTCGTTAATCAGACTGGAGATTCCAACCACAATATTACACATTATTATCTTAGCCAATAACATTCCACCTGTTAACAGGAATAGGAGATCATTAGCTCACTGCCGCTGTAGGTTTCTCCCCCATTACCTAGGAAACCTAACCCACGTCAATTCCGTATCTTTATCTTGTAGCTCTGTCCTTTGTTTGAGACTCTCCCACTAGTGAAAACATCTTACCACCTACCCTGTCAAGCCCCTTCAGCATCTTGTGGGTTTGAATAAGATCACTATATAAACTCCAGGAGTCGGCTGTGAAGGTACCATGCTTTATTGCGCAAAATGAAAATAAGCAATAACCACAAGTCTCTGGTGAACACAACAGGTCTCAACTGGGACTAAAAGGTAAATGGACCCTCTCGGGGTCTTGCTTTATATAAGTCTCAGTATACAAGCTCCACCTGGTTGGCTAATTACCAATCCCCAGGGAGATCATATTCAATGAGCCCAACTGGGACGTCAATTAATGATTCCCTGTGCAGATCATAGGGGTTATCACATTGTTTCTTCTTCAACTAAATCAAAGTTTGGAGACAGCCATTCCCTGGGTTATTCCCCATGGCTATGCCTTGACCAATCAAAGTTGACGTGCCTGGTTTGAATTTGAACAAAGCTTGGTAGTTAACTGTTCCCTTGTGCATTTTCCATGGACAATGTCCCAATCAATCAAATTTCACTTGTCAACCAATTAGCAATCTCTTATGAGGTATAAATTATTGCTCCCTTTGAAATTTGATATTCTTGCACATCTGTTTTGATGTGTTTAAGACGGAAAGCTTCGACAGCATATCTTTTTTTCGGCAATACCTTCAAAAGATATTGCAACAACAGATGCACTTTAGATTTTAACTGCTGAACACGTTTATTGAGAACAACCAATCTTGCAATCCAATGACAGCAACATTTATTTCCAATTGACAATGGGGTGCTGATTGGTTCTTTAAACATTTCAGAAAAGATTGTTGAACAGCTGAAATTCAAACACTTAGTTATTCAAATCCATAAGATGAGCTGACAATCTGGTTCAAAAAGGAGCAGCCTTTGACTCACTGGTTTGAACAAATCACATTGCTTATTTTTGGTTGATTCCTGCTTCAAAAACAACTTCTCTCAACGTCTGCATTGTGTTAGGCTGGCAACAGACATTCTGAATGTGGCTAGGATTTTAACATCTGATGCTAGGGTGGCACAGTGGTTAGCACTGCTGTCTCACAGCACCAGGGGCCCGGCTTGGATCAATGTCTGTGCGGAGTTTGTATGTTCTCCCCATGTATGCACGGGTTTCCTTCGGGTGCTCTGGTTTCCTCTCTCAGTCCGAAAGACGCGCCGGTTAGGTGCATTAGCCATGCAAAATTGATCCTTCGTGTCAGGGGGATTAGCAGGGTAAATATGTGGGGTTGTGGGTGGGATTGTTGTCGGTGCAGGCTCGATGGGCCGATTGGCCTTGTTCTGCACTGTAGGAATTCTATGCTTTGCGACTGATTTAAAGCAGTCACTAATTAGTTAAACTAAGATTTTGTTCCACAGCCCTTTCAGAACCACTGCTTTGATGGACTTTGTGATCACCAGCCGAATATACAACAGGCCAAGCAATCTGGGCAACTCTTTCATGTGGCAGATGCCTATTCAAATTAAGAGGGGAGGTATAATCAGAATATTTGGCAGGGCTGACCCTTCCAACAAGTGAGCCTATGCCAACTATCAGCGCAGATCCATTTCTGCAAGCAGTATTCAGAAAATTAGGGGTCTATTACCTTTTGTGCTGCAGCAGTAAAGCCACTGATTCTGCTGGTGCTGGCAAGGGCTGTTGGAAGATACAGAGTATTGATGCGAAGTTTCACAGGATCAGGAGTAGACCAGACAGCTTCTTGAGCCTGCTTCACTATTCAATTAGATTGTGACAGATCTATAGTTCAGCTCCATTTACCTGCCTTAGCTGCATATTTCTTGATATGTTTATCTAACAAAAAGCTAACTCTTATATTATCACAGTCTTTACAGAGAGAGACTTCCAGATTTCTACCATTCTTTGAGTTAAAATGTCCTTCCCATTTTCCCTCTATGTAACCCAGCTCTACTGGTAACATTAGATGGGATTTTATAGCCTCGCTCGTCCCGAAACCGTAAAATCCCACCTGAGGTCAATGAACCTTCCCATTATCCGCCCATCACTCACTCCGATTCCTGTTGTGGGCGGGGCGGTAAAATTCTGGCCATTATGTCACTTTCCCCATCAGGACAAATAGTTGTTTGGTAAAGCTATTGATTCATTTTAATGTTTAAATCACTGTATCCAATCACACTCAATCTTCTGAATTCAAGGGAGCATAAGCCATGTTCGTTCAGGCTATCCTCATAATTTAACCCTTTAAGCCCATTTTCATCTTCATGTCCAATAGTTACAAGAACACAGGTGGGATTTTCCAGTGTTTTGCAGTGGCGAAGGCTGTCTACCATTAGCCAACAGCGGGATCTTCCAGTCCCGCCACTGTCAACAGGGTTTCCTGTTGTTTGCACCCTCTGCCGCAAGGAAACCCGTGGTCAGGGGTCGCTGTCAGTAGGACTGGAGGATCCCGCTGGCAGGAACGGCCGGAAAATCCCGCCCACCAAGTCGGTTCATAGAATCATAGAAACCCGACAGTGCAGAAAGAGGCCATTTGGCCCATCGAGTCTGCACCGATCACAATCCCACCCAGGCCCTACCCCCATATCCCTACATATTTTACCCGCTAATCCCTCTAACCTACGCATCTCGGGACACTAAGGGGCAATTTTTTAGCATAGCCAATCAACCTAACCCGCACATCTTTGGACTGTGGGAGGACTTTGGACTGTGGACTGAGGGCGGCACGGTATCACAGTGGTTAGCACTGCTGCTTCACAGCTCCAGGGACCTGGGTTCGATTCCCGGCTTGGGTCACTGTCTGTGTGGAGTTTACACATTCTCCTTGTGTCTGCGTGGGTTTCCTCCGGGTGCTCCGGTTTCCCCTCACAGTCGAAAGATGTGCGGGTTAGGTTGATCGGCCATGCTAAAAATTGCCCCTTAGTGTCCTGAAATGTGTAGGTTAGAGGGATTAGTGGGTAAATATGTAGGGATTTGGGGGTAGGGCCTGGGTGGGATTGTGGTTGGTGCAGACTCGATGGGCCAAATGGCCTCTTTCTGCACTGTAGGGTTTCTGTGATCTGTGAAACCGGAGTACCCAGAGGAAACCCACGCAGACACGAGGAGAATGTGCAAACTCCACACAGACACTGACCCAAGTCGGGAATCGAACCCAGGCCCCTGGAGCTGTGAAGCAGCAGTGCTAACCACTGTGCTACCGTGCCACCCATAAACTCTAAGTTCTACTCTAACATCAGAAACTTAAAATCAGGCCAATTTTAAACTTGAAAATTACAATTGGATTTGCACTGATTGCTGTCATATTCTTTCGGATGGGCAGTCTGAGTGTGGAATCATCTGACATAATTGCAGTTAGATTACAAAATTGAGTTGGTGAGTAGCAAAGATTGCATCTTTGTTGCTGTCAATGCATTGTATAATGAGTTCCTTGGAAAAAAAATATTTTAGAAAGCAAGTTAGCTATGAAGATTTGCCAACTCAGTGGCTTGCTGCCTTGCATTTAGCTTGTAAGAGAAAGCTTGATCTCCAGCTTCAAATTATGCCAGAAAATTGGGGCAGTGTCACATGATCAGCATTAGACGTTAAATGAATAAATCAATACCACTGACTCCCTGAGAGCCTCAGTGTACTGTGTTAGCCAACATTAGCCTAACCAGCAATGTTGCTGGTATCGACCTCTGCATTGAGAGGATAGGAAGATGCATCAGCCAGGGTTCGGAGCCTACTGTCTGATTGACTTTAACTGAAGTGAAGACAGAATATGTTTGGCAATTAATGGGACTCTCGATGGGAAAATCAGTTTAACTCGGGGCATGGAGGGAGGTGGCATGCAAGGACAAAGTGGCCAATGATCATACTGAGGCCTGGAACACGAAACCTAAGAGATTGAATGCTCGGGCTCCATTAATATGTTCTAAAACTAACTCCCATCGAAGGCTGATGTGTGTAACATCCCCAGGAGCTGATGGGTGTTGAAATTTAGTAGGGGGGAGGAATCAAGCTGCCGCTAGGATCCATGTGGCAAGGCAAGTTAGGGATGGGGGGGGGAGGAGGGGGGGAAAGAGTTAGCAAGATTATCCATGATCAAGAAGGAAGGTGGGGGGGGGGAGCCCGTGGTGTCCTTGTGGAATAGCAGTGTTCCTTCTGACTCTCAAAGCAGCTTTTAAATATGAATAGGGTTTGATGTTTGTGGCTCTTAGGCTCCCGGTTAAAATGGCGATCACATCCTCTCGACATCATTGGGATCAATATTGTAATTTACATTAGGCCCCTGCACCTCTGGTATGTAATTCCCATCCCTGAATTCAGAATGTGGCATCAACATCCCTCCACGTCCGCCTCTGCAATCTTAACATTACCTTTATACTGCTCAGCTACCTGAAAACTGCGACTGCACTGTCACTTCATATGGAATAGGTCAGAATTGGTGGAGCAACAAGGTTAGTAGGGCTAGAGAAGGTTACAAAGTTAGGGAGGAATGAGTCCATGGAGGGATTTGAACATGAGGATGGAGATGTTAACTTAAGGTATAAACTATCCTGGTGGTCAGCAAACACAGGAATGATAGGATTAGATTTGTGACATTTAATTTGATTTATCATTGCCACATCTATCAGGATACAGTGAAAAGCATTGTTTCTTGTGTGCTATAAAGACAAAACATACCATTCATAGAGTACATAGGGGAGAAGGAAAGGATAGGGTGCAGAATGTAGTGTTGCAGTTACAGATAGGGTGAAGAGAGATCAGCTTAATATTCAAAAGTCTGACGGCAGCAGGGAAGAAGCTGTTCTTGAGTCAGTTGTTCTCAGACTTTTGTATCTTTTTGCTGACGGAAGAAGGTGGAAGAGAATACGTCCAGGGTGTGTGAAGACCTTGATTATGCTGGCTGCTTTTCCTAGGCAGCGGGAATTGTAAACAGAGTCAATGGGTGGGACAGAGAGCAGACAGTTTAGGTTTGTTGAAGGCTGTGGAGAGGGGGATATTGGAGAGCAGTCAGGAGGGCAATAGAAAGTTTGAATCAGAAGATACTCGAGGAGGGTTTCAGGAGAAGGTGAGCAGAGGTAAGGCTGGAGATGGGTGACATTACAGGGGTGGAATTAGGTAGCCTGATGATGAAGAGGATATGTGCTTGGAAACTCAGATCAGATCAAGCTGTATCAAATCATATAGATGAAGAAGATGAGATCAAGGCCAAGGATAGACCTGTGGGGGACTCCAGATATAAACCATCACAGGAAAGAAGATCAGGCTCATCGCACAACCATTTCAATGATGCACCAGAGATCTGCTGGAAACCATGACACTACATCTCATTAAGAGCCTTCAGGAATGGCAGGGGATGGCGAAAAAGATCGATATATATCATGTGTATATATATATATATATATATATATATATGTATAATTGATAGCAAACACAATATCATTAATTGTGACTTATAAAACATTTTCATTTTGGCCAAATATAGAGTTTTAAAAAATCCTTGGTATGATAGCTTGTGTTTTTCGCCATATCATTGGCAAAACACCATTACCCTGGATACCTAGATCAGAATAAGATGGAGTATGGGGAAGTTTTCAAATGGTCGAAAGTTTTTAAAAACAGCTTGTCATTTTAGTTTGAACATTGCAAAGATTGTGTACAAGCTGATAATGCTACATAATTGCATGCCATATCCTGCATGCTTGACACTTTCATTATGTCTCTAAATTAGACTTAATTCTGTTCAATTCCCCAGTTTCCCTTGTGTTTGTTTATAGAGCCTGTTGAGAAGTTTAATTTCAAACAGATTGCTCAGATTTTTTTTCCCTTCATATTTCCATGTTCAGATTCAAATTGCCTTAGAATAATCAACAGGGAGTTTCAGAATTTGCAAAGTAACCATTCACTCACTGGATTAGTAGCTTTCTGCATCTTTCTCTCCCATTGCTTCCTCTAGATTTGTTTATCACATTTCCACAGAATGCATTGCAGGAAGGGGCCTTATTTGTTTAAATCAAAGGGGTTTCAATTAAATCTTCTTTTAGACAGCAACATGTACAGTTCTTCAGCTAAAACATAATACATAAGGACAGGAGCAAGCCACTGAGCCTTTTCCAATATTCAATTAGATCTTGGCTGAGCTGTATCTTGACTCTAGCTATCCACCTTGGTTCAGTAATGCTTAATCCTCTTGCCAAATCAAGTTTGTTAATTTCAGTTTTTAAAAGTTTTCTATTAACCCCAAACCTCAACAGTTTTTTGGGAAGAAAGTCCCAGATTTAGCTTCAATGCCGTCTCTGTTTCAAGTTGACATTGGGTGCCCAATAACACCAACCCAAATATACACCACAAGTGCTCTTCAGGTTACCCCTGCTACAGAAGTTTGTTTAAACAAATAAAATGCAGTTAGGTTGTGATACGTTTTTGATCAAGGCCAAGATAAACAAATCATGGCATCTGTGGCAAACAAAAACAGTTTATACTGTGAAACAGATACCTTCATTTCTGCAATAATACACAGGGGCTGAGAAAACGTTCAGAGCTACAACGCCTTGGATATTCCTATCTAGAGTGTATCACCTTGTCAAACAAATGGAGAACAATGGAGAAATAGTCATTTCTCAGTTAATATATTCTACTGGTCTTGTACAATCCTCTTGCATGTTCCGTAGGGTAGTGATTTCCATAGAAAATAGTGGAGTTTCAGATCTTCTCTGTAGTTCTCAACTCTTAAAAGTTGGAATAGGCTGTTGTGCTGAAGTTTTGTGGTTGGGCCATTTGCTTAGTAGTGGGTGATAATTACACTAATTGTACAGTCTTTGCAGGTTCACTGTGAGACACAAGTATGGATACATAGGAGAATCTGAAAGATATTGCAAAGCTACAACTTAGGAAGTTGCGTAACAGTAAATTAGTATTTGGTAAATTTACATTCTTGAATCATATGTGACAAGCCAATAGTTACTGTGTTTCTCAGTCTGGATCTTGGTAGTGGTAGGGTTATTATGTTGATCATTCGGTGAAAATCTAGAGGTCTTGCAAGACCTTATAATACCCCTTCAGTAATATCAGAGTGAGGAATAAAATACTACTGTCACAGAGAGGACTAATTCAGAATGACATGGAGGTGAGAGACTTGGTCTAGGAAGCAGCTACAGGCTACTTGGGGAGGGGTGGGGAATATGCGTAACTATTCCTGAAATGACCTAAGAGATCTATCACAAGAATTGTGTTAGCCTGTCAGGGTTGCTATCCTATTCATGCAATGAAATAAAAATAAGTGATTGTAATGTTTTCAATTCATTCAAAAGATAGTGTGAAAAACCAGCAAGCTCTACATTTGGATTCTTCTAATTCTGCTTCACAGGATATTGTATTTTAATGTGAAGGAAATTCATTATTGAATGTGGCAATTTTTTCTGGTTCAAAGCTGTGATGAAATTTCTCTACTGGGTGGGCAACTCTACAAAAACTCTGGACTGAAACAGTGGGGCAGCATGGTGGCACAGTAGTTAGCACTACTGCCTCATAGTGCCAAGGACCTGGGTTCAATTGTTGGCTTGGGCCACTAACTGTGCAGAGTCTGCACATTTGCCCCGTGTCTGCGCGGGTTTCCATCGAGTGCTTCAGTTTCCTCCCACAGTCCAAAAGACGTGCTGGTTAGGTGTGTTGGCCATGCTAAATTCTCCCTCAGTGTACCCGAACAGACGCTGGGGATTTTCACAGTAACTTCATTGCAGTGTGAATGTAAGCCTACTTGTGACTAATAAATAAACTTTAATTACTTTACAATGGTAATAGCTAGGATATCAGCGTTATAGCATGTTCTCGTTTGTAAGAATGTAGGCCACTCAAGCCTGTCCCACCATATAATGAGATTATGACTAATCTGTATCCTAACACTATTCAACTGCCTCAACTGCAAATCCCTAAACTTTGGGTAGCAAAAATGTTTCAATTTCAGATTTGAAATTAATTGCGTCTGTTACTTTTGAGAAAATTGTACTTTTGCTGAAAAAGTGTTTCCTCACTTGGCTCCTGAGTGGCCTGGCTCTGAATTTAAGGTTCTGATTCCTTGTCCCAGACTCCTCCAGTAGCATCATAGAATCCTACAGTGCAGAAGGAGGTCATTTGGCCCATCAAGTCTGCACCGATGCAATCCCACCCAGACCCTTTCCCCATAACCTCAGGCATTTCCTAACCTATGGGAGGAAAACGAAGCACCCAGAGGAAACCCACACAGACGTGGGGAGAAAGGGCAAACTCCACACAGACAGTGACCCAAGCTGGGAGTCAAGAGCCCGGGTCTCTTGCGCTGTGAGGCAGCAGTGTTAACCACTGTGCCAACACCCCGTGCCAAAATTAGAAAAGGTTTTCTCTCCCTAACTTCCTTTCAAAATCCCAAAGGCCTTAATCCGATCATCTGTATTCCTGGGAATAACCCTAGTTTATGTAGTCTCTCCTCATAATCTAACCCTTGGACACCTAGTAACATTTGGTGTACTGTTAGGTGGATTGGCCATGCTAAATTGCCGCTTAGTGTCAAGGAGACTAACTAGGGTAAATGCCTGGGGTTATGGGGAAAGGGCCTGGGTGGGATTGTGGTTGGTGCAGACTTGATGGGCCGAATGGCCTCTTTCTGCACTGTACTCCTTCCAAGGCCAAAATGTGCAGCATTCAGAACTGAGCACAATGCCTCATGTGAGGTCTAACCAGGGTTTTAGTAACAAAAGATCATCCTGTTTATTGTCTGGGTCTCTTGTTGCAGATGGGTCCCTGAATCTTTTGGCTCTCCACTGTTCCATGCTCTTCACCAATTAAAAAAACTCTTGGATCCATCCATTTTGGTTGATCTCACATGTTCCCATGTTGAAACTCATCTGTTGAAATGTTGACCATTTGTAATCTATTCAGGTCTGTTCGTAACTTTATGCTGCTGTAAACACAACTTATTAATTCACCAACATTTGAATCAAATTTAGGTATATGATTCTTTCATAAAGTAGGATATTTTATCTTCAGTAAATTCAATTCACAATGTGAAGTGTGGCACAGGATTACAAGGGTCATGAAAATCAATTCGTATGAAGAATTAGATCCCCTGGTGTGCCGTGATGTGCTAGGCTAAGAACACAAAGGAGATTGCCCCACGAGCAACCATAGAAACCCTACAGTGCAGAAGGAGGCCATTGAGCCTGCACCGACAACAAGCTCACACTGGCCCTATCCCCATAACTCCCATGTATTTACCCTGCTAACTCCCCTGACACTAAGGGACAATTTAGCATAGCCAATCCACTTAAACTGCACATCTAAGGAGTATAGGAGGAAGCCGGAGCACTCAGAGAAAACCTACACAGACATGAGAAGAACATGCAAATTCCACACACAGGTCAGAATTGAACCTGGGTCCCTGTGCTGTGAGGCACAGTGCTAACCACTGTGCCACCATCATGATTATAGAATAATGGAGAGTAGGAGGTAGATGTAAATTTTTGGTGTTCTATATTGGTTTGAAATTGCATTTATGGATTTCACCTTGATCATCTTTGAATTTCTGCGAGTGAGACAGTTAACAGTTAAAGCAGGCTGGGAACAGATAGGCTGTTACTTATAAGAAACTATTCTTCATGAGCACAAATGACTTTAAAGATGCTAAAAAATCTGGATTCAAGGAATTGTATTTGTTTTAATTATACTATTTAATGACACTATGGGCCTGATTTTACCATTGCGTCGCGCCCGTTTTCGGGCACGAAAACATGGTAAAGTCGGGTGTGAGGCCATTAACGCAATCTGCGCCCGCGTCCGCGCAGATTGCCTTTAAATTGCATTTAAATTGAATTAATGAACTGCCCGCCCAACTTTATCAGCATTTCCCCCTTTACACCACGTTTGCCAATCCGGAACCGCACCGTATGATCAGAGGATTAGATAGGGTGGACAGTGAGAACCTTTTTCCTCGGATGGTGATGGCTAGCACGAGGGGACATAGCTTTAAATTGAGTGGTGAGAGATATAGGACAGATGTTAGAGGTAGGTTCTTTACTCAGAGAGTAGTAAGGGCGTGGAATGCCCTGCCTGCAGCAATAGTGGACTCGTCAACATTAAGAGCATTCAAATGGTTATTGGATAAACATATGGATGATATTGGAAAAGTTAGCTTTAGATTGGTTCCACTGGGCTTTAGATTGGTTCCACTGGGCTTTAGATTGGTTCCACTGGTCGGCGCAACATCGAGGGCCGAAGGGCCTGTACTGCGCTGTCATGTTCTATGTTCTATGTAATGGACCTGCTAAATAAAAGTCTGAATCGGGTGCTCCAGCTGCTGAAGAGCGTGTTCAGAGCTTCCAATGGCTCTCTGGCTCAGATCGGTGGTGGGGGGGAGGAGAGAGGCAGGTCAGATCATTCTCTGGTGGGGGGGGGGGGAGGGGAGGAGGCGGGTAAGATGTATCTCTGGTGGGGGGCGGGCGGGGGGGGAGGAGGCAAATGGATCTCTGGTGGGGGGGGAGCAGATGGATCTCTGGTGGGGGCGTGGGGGGGGCAGGGCGGGGGGGGAGGAGGCAAATGGATCTCTGGTGGGGGGGGAGCAGATGGATCTCTGGTGGGGGCGTGGGGGGGGCAGGGGGATCAGCTGCCACTCTGCGGGCAATCGGTGGGGGGGAGGGGGCAGGGGTGACGATCTGTCTGGGTAGTGGGGGGGGGGAGAGTGGGTGGATCAGGGGGACAGTGATGTGTGTGGGTAGTGGGGGGGGTGGGTGGATCAGGGGGACAGTGATGTGTGTGGGTAGTGGGGTGGATGGATAAGGGGGACGGTGATGTGTGTGCACCATTGCTCCCGCTTTTCGCTCCCTCATGTGTGCGGAACACATGTCAGGCTGGCCTCAACCGGGATATTGGGTTCATGTCACACTATTTGTAATCCCCACAGCTTGCCTGGACCTGCAGAATCTCACTGGCTGTCCTGTCTGGAGACAATACACATCTCTTTAGCCTGTCTTGATGCTCTCTCCACTTGTTTGTATCTTAAAGACTTGATTAGCTGTAAGTATTCGCATTCCAACCATTATTCATGTAAATTGAGTTTGTGTCTTTATATGCCCTGTTTCTGAACAGAATTCCCACTCACCTGAAGAAGGGGCTTGGGGCTCTGAAAGCTTGTGTGGCTTTTGCTACCAAATAAACCTGTTGGACTTTAACCTGGTGTTGTTGAACTTCTTATTGTAGATGGCGGACAGGCTTTGGGGAGTCAGGAGATGAGTTACTCTCCACAAGATTCCTACCTTCTGACGTGCTCTTATAGCCACTATATTTTATATGACTGGTCCAGTTCAGTTTCTGGTCAAGGATAATAATAAAAACAGCTTAAGCTAGAATATTCCTTATAGCCAAACTAATAATAGTTGGACTTCAGTTTTCAATTCAATTTGATTTGCACGATACAGTTCATGACCACAAAGCACATTAGAGATATACAGGCTTCAGGCCTATCTCAGGGGCCTTACATCATTAGCAGAAAGCCAATATGCTCTCTCTCTTTGGTTTAGAAAGATTTTATTTGCATCAATAGCATGGAAAACAGAGTGATGGAAGGGTGCCTTGGGAGCCTGTTTGCTGAAGTGAAGATGATGAAGATATTCATGCTTACTTAATTTGTTGACCTTTTTTTTTTACCTAATCTTGCTCATCAGTTTCTCTTTGACACATTTCACTCAGTTGTCGTCATTTTCTTTTCCAGTTAAAAAATAACTTATAGGAAGCATCTGGTAGAATATTATTACCTGATCTCCCCCCCCCGCCCCCCCTCACCCATCACTAACCGCTCAACTACCCAAGCCCCCTTGATCACCCAAATCCCTGAATACCCCACTAACTTCTCTAACCACCCAGTTCCCCCATACCATCTGACCCCTGAATGCCCTCCCTCCCCCCACTGTGTGACCCATCCTATCCACTTACCTTGCACACTTACTTTCTCTCCTGTCAAATTGGCTGGGAGATGTAAACTTAGCAACCAGTGTTGCAAAAAAAGGAGGCGTGGTTTCACTTCACCTGCCTGACAATCCTGCACTGCACTGAAGGATTCTGAGGAGCTGCTATGCTCTATATCCCAGCATGCCCAGGTCAGGAGTCCAGTTGAGAAACGTGCAGCTCCAGACTAAGGTAAAGAAAAAGGAGTGGAGTGGCAATCTGGCAGAAGATTCAGCTCAATATTTGATGAGTGATAAAGGCAAAATCTACTAAAAGGTCTACTTCAGAAGGAACGTATACAGTAAATAATAGAAATATTAGCATACAGAGGGATCTAGGCATGCAGTTCCCTGAAGGTGGCAGGTTAGTCAGGAAGATGTATGGCATGCTGGCCTTCATCGGTCGGGGTGTTGAGTATAAGAATTGGAAAATATGTTGCAGCTGTATAAGACTTTGGTTAGGCTGCATTTGGAGTATTGTGTACAATTCTGGTTGCCACACTACCGGAAGGATGTTGATGCGTTGGAAAGGGTGCGGAAGAGATTTCCCAGGATGTTGCCTGGTTTAGAGGATGTGGACTATGAAGAAAGGTTGAACAAACTTGGATTGTTTTCATTGGAGTGCTGGAGGATTAGGGGGGACCTGATAGAGGTTTACAAGATTATGACAGACTTGGATAAAGTGGATAGTCAGAGTCTTTTTCTCAGGGTCCATTACTCGAGGGCATAGGTTGAGAGTGAGAGGGGGAAGGTTTACAAGAGATGTAAGGGACAAATTTTTCACACAGAGGGTGGTGAATACCTGGAGGAGGTGGTAGAAGCAGATTCTATAACCACGTTCACGAGGCATCTGGATAGATACATGAATAGGCAGAAAATAGAGGGATATGAACCACATAGAGGCAAGAAAATATTAGATTAGAAAGGCATCTGTGTCAGCACAGACTTGGTGGGCCAAAGAGCCTGTTCCTGTGCTGTTAATGTTCTTTGTTCTAAAATACTACAGGTGCTGGAATCTGAAACAAAAACTGCTCTGAAGAAGGGTCATCCTGACTCGAAATGTTGGCTCTATTCCCTCTCCATAGATGCTGTCAGACCTGCTGAGATTTTCCAGCATTTTCTGGGTTTTTTTCACTCGTAGATATCGTTAGGTACTGCTTATGGTGTCAACTGTTTTATAAAAATGTGGATGTTATTACATCAATTCCTCGATGTTTCTTCATATTTTGTTCATCCTCTGTGCAATTTCTCAGGGGAAAATATTTGAAAGGATTCTAACTCTTTCTTGTTTAACTGTCGCTGTCATTCTCCTGTTCTGATGCTTCACTGTTTTCAACAGAGTTGAACTTGGCCTTGGGTAGTAGCGTAAGCTGAAGGAAAGTGAATGGGCATTACCTTAAACACACTGCCTGATGTACTTTCTCATTGAAGCCTAACACTATTAATTTGTCTTCATATTGAGTAGAAAAACAAGGAAAGTTATGCTGAACCTTTATAAATCGCTGGGTAGGCCACAAGTATGGTATTTCATCCAGTTATGGTCACCACTTTACAAGAGTTCCTTTGTGTGTTTTGATTCCAGGCAACCCTTAGTCCCATTGAAATCTTA